>NC_140989.1:99108726-99143701 GCF_052327205.1 Somniosus microcephalus
CCGATCTCACGAGGCCCGAGCCCCGCCCCCCCCCGAGCGCCGATCTCCCGAGGCCCGCCCCCCCCCGATCTCCCGAGGCCCGCCCCCCCAATCTCCCGAGGCCCGCCCCCCCGAGGCCCGCCCCCCCAATCTCCCGAGGCCCGATCCCCTCCCCCCCGATCTCCCGAGGCCCGCCCCCCCGATCCCCTCCCCCCCGCGATCTCCCGAGGCCCGCCCCCCCGATCCCCTCCCCCCCGCGATCTCCCGAGGCCCGCCCCCCGATCCCCTCCCCCCCGGCGATCTACCGAGGCCCGCCCCCCGATCCCCTCCCCCCCCGATCTACCGAGGCCCGCCCCCCCGATCCGCGCCCCCCCCCGATCTACCGAGGCCCGCGCCCCCCCCCGATCTACCGAGGCCCGCCCCCCCGATCCGCGCCCCCCCCGATCTACCGAGGCCCACCCCCCCGATCTACCGAGTCCCGCGCCCCCCCCGATCTACCGAGGCCCGCCCCCCCGATCTACGAGGCCGCCCCCCCCGATCCAGGCCCGCCCCCCGATCTACCGAGGCCCGCCCCCCCGATCCAGGCCCGCCCCCCCGATCTACCGAGGCCCGCGCCCCCCCCGAATCTACCGAGGCCCGCGCCCCCCCCGATCTACCGAGGCCCGCGCCCCCCCCCGATCTACCGAGGCCCGCGCCCCCCCCCGAACTACCGAGGCCAGCGCCCCCCCCGATCTACCGAGGCCCGCGCCCCCCCCGATCTACCGAGGCCCGCGCCCCCCCCCCGATCTACCGAGGCCACGCGCCCCCCCCCCGATCTACCGAGCCCGCGCCCCCCCCGATCTACCGAGGCCCGCGCCCCCCCCCCGATCTACCGAGGCCCGGGCCCCCCCCCGATCTACCGAGGCCCGCGCCCCCCACCGATCTACCGAGGCCCGCGCCCCCCCCGATCTACCGAGGCCCGTGCCCCCCCCCGATCTACCGAGGCCCGCGCCCCCCCGATCTACCGAGGCCCGCGCCCCCCCCCCGATCTACCGAGGTCGCGCCCCCCCCACCGATCTACCGAGGCCCGCGGCCCCCCCCCCGATCTACCGAGGCCGCGCCCCCCCTCCTGATCTACCGAGGGCCCGCGCCCCCTCCCGATCTACCGAGGCCCGCGCCCCCCTCCCGATCTACCGAGGCCCGCGCCCCCCTCCCGATCTCCCAAGGCCCGATCTCCCGAGACCCGCCCGAGCAGGCTTCAAGAGCAGAGAGAGACGCCGCCGCGCAACCTACTGCGTGAGGCCCGGCCGGACTCAAGTTGCGCGCGCTGACTCTGCCCCACCCGCCTTTACTAAGATGGCGACGGGCGGCTCAGGCCCGCCCCCTCCAGCCTTCACAAAGATGGCAGCGATCGCTGGCCTTTTGTCGATCGCGACGGGAGGTGCCTAGCTCGGGCGTGGCTGGTCAACAGACGCCCAGGCTTTGAGGCCTGGAAAAACGGTGAAAGGTAGGAAAATTATAGAGGTTAGACAAAAGATTTACAAATGAATTAACTTTTTTTAAAAACAATTTGTCTTTTAAAAGCAACTTTTTTTTTTGCTGGAAATGTAGATTTGCAAAGAAACACGCAGAAAGCGGGGTAAAGAAATGAAAAGTTTGAATCAAGATGGCGGCGACTCACCTCGGTTCAGAACGATAAGGCCCGCCGACACACCGCACCGATTGGTGGACCGTCAGGTCACCGAAGCGTAGGATTGGTCAATCGTCCCGTCACTCAACTGTAGGAGGGCCCTCCCGCACGCGCCAGGAACCTGCCGTACGATTGGTCGACCTTGACGTCACTCGATGCTAATGAGCGGATAATGAGCGGAATGTTGAAAGTTTTTTGGATTCCGCGGGGCGCAATTTTTGTCCTGGCCGAAACGTCAATACGCTTTTGACGGTTCTGGAATCGTCAGCTTTCTTTTGATGTAACACACGTGTAGGTACGCTCTATAACTTTTGAGTTTAATAAATACAGACAGACAGACGGAATGACAGACAGACAGATGTATCCTTTTATATATATAAAGATAGATATAGATAGATAGGAGTAGGTCATTCGGTCCCTCGAGCCTGCTCCGCCATTCAATGTGATTATGGCTCATCATCCAAATTCAGTACCCTGTCCCTGCTTTCTCCCCATATCCCTTTAGCCGTAAGAAATATATCCAACTCCTTCTTGAATATATTTAATGAATTATCCTCCACTGCCTTCTTAGCAGAGAATTCCACAGGTTCACCACTCTCTGGCTGAAGAAATTCCTCTCATCTCTGTCCTAAATGGCTTACCCTTTATCCTTAGACTGTGACCCTTGGTTTTGGATCCCCGACCATCGGGAGCATCCTTCCAGCATCTAGTCTGTCTAGTCCTGTTAGAATTTTATAAGTTTCGATGAGATCCCCTCTCATTCTTCTAAACTCGGATTTATGAAAGGGAATCGTGTTTGACAAATCTGGTAGCGTTTTGAGGTTGTAACTAGCAGAATAGATGAGGGGGAACCAGTGGATGTGGTGTATTTGGATTTTCAGAAGGCTTTTGATAAGGTGCCAACACAAGAGGTTAGTAAACAAAGTTAGGGTTCATGGGATTGGGGGTAATATACTAGCATGGATTGGTTAATGGACAGAAAACAGTAGGAATAAACAGGTCATTTTTGGGTTGGTAGGCTGTAACTAGTGGGAATGCAAAGATCATTGTTGGGCCTCAGCTATTCACAATCTATATCAATGATTTGGATGAAGGAACCAAATGTAATCTATCCAAAGTTTGCTGATAATACAAAGCTAGGTGGGAATGTAAGTTGTGAGGAGGATGCAAAGAGGCTTCAAGGGGATATAGACTGGCTAAGTGAGTGGACAAGAACATGGCAAATGGAATATAATGTGGAGAAATGTGAAGTTAGCCATTTTGGTAGGAAAAACATAAGCAGAGTATTTTTTAAATGGTTAGAGATTGGGAAATGCTGGTGTTCAGGGGGACCTTGGTGTCCTTGTACACGAATCACTGAAAGTTAAGAACATAAGAAATAGGAGCTGGAGTAGGCCATTTGGTCCTTCGAGCCTGCTCCACCATTCTTCTTAGGCAGTCCCTTGTAACCGAGGATGACTGGCTTCCACACTAAAAATGAGTTCTCAGGTGACTGATGAGTCCAATGCGGGACCTACAGTCTCTGTCAGAGGTGGGGCAGACGCTGGTTGAATGGGTGAGTGGGGTGCTTGGGTTGACGTGCGTGCCTTCTGCTGTTTGCGCTTGGCTTCTGCTTCCTCCCGGCGAAGAGACTGGAGGTGTTGGGCACCTTCCCGGCTGCTTCTCCTCCACTTTGTGCGGTCTTGGGCCAGGGATTCCCAGGTGTCGGTGGGGATGTTGCACTTTTTCAAGGAGGCTCTGAGGGTGTTCTTGAAGTGTTTCCTCTGCCCACCTGGGGCTCTCTTGCCGGGTCGGAGTTCCGAGTAGAACGCTTGTTTTGGGAGTCTCGTATCGGGCATGCGGACGATGTGGCCCGTCCATCGGAGCTAATCGAGCGTGGTCAAAGCTTCGATGCTGGCCTGAGCGGGAACACTGATGTTGGTGCGCCTATTCTGCTGAGTGTAAGATTCACAAAATTCCCACATTCTCCCAAGGTTATTGATAAAAGGGACCCTCGATGGAAAATTTAAAAAGGGTACCCAAAAGATGGCGTCTGCACCTCGTGACCAAAAGCCTGTAAGATTTTAAAAGCTTGGACTCTGCAGCACAGAGCAGGCAGTTTGGGAAATCGAAACTTAAAATGCATTTCTGTGAAAAGGACTTTGTGTTTGAAAAGCCAGACAGCTAGGCAAACACTGAATATGCATTTCATCAGATCGGAACAGATCGAACCCAGTTAGGCCTAAGCATGAGGCCATTCATTTGTCCGCATAAATAATCGGAAACAGCTTAAGGGAGCCACCAAGGCTGGACAGGCCGATTTAAGATGCATTAATGACAATACAACTCGGATATTGGGCCATCAGGTGCGATAAACGGCCATCTAAAGCCAGTTAGTTTAGATTGATATAATCATTTAAAACAGCCCGCCAAAAGTTAAACAATGGACTGACCTGATTTGGCACACACATAAGGGCCATCAGAAGGAGTATAATTGTAGGTCCTCGGTAGCAATCGTCCCTCTTACATCGCTCTCTTGACTCTGACCTCTTGTCTGGCCTTGGGCTGCTGCTGCCCGTCCTCGTGCCCTGGCCTCGTGGCGGGTTCTCTTCTCGCTCCCCGCATTGGGAAAACAACCAAGGACATCCATACCAATCACGGGAGGGGAACGAGACCAGAGTCCAAAGTCACCCAGGACACACGGGCCATGAAACGAAACGAGACGAAGAAGAAGGTAAAGACCTGACAAGAGCAGAGAAGGGCAGCAGAAGACGCATTGGTAAAGACCGAATGCCTAGTTATAAGCTGGCGCTTGGGGAAGAAAGTATATGTATGGACAGTGAGAATATGCTGGTGTTTGACGCTTGGGTAGTAAAATCAAACCAGCAGTGAAGACCGCCAACCGCCCCATCACCGCCGACGACCGCCCGAGGGAGGAGAAGAAGAGAATCCATCGCGATGAGACGACGACGGTAGCTGAGGAGAGGAAAGGTGTGTCACAGCAACAGCTCCAGCACCGCGCCCTGAGACCACGTGGCGACGGAGTAACCCAAAGGACAGGAGACCAAACCTCAAAACTCGCAACTGTTAAAGCAACAGGCCTTGGATTGGTGAGCATGAATTCCTGGCCCCTCATAGCTTAATCTAGTTAGGTATAGGGGGTGGGATAAGGATAAGGGGATTGTTAATGCAGTTGTTTTTCCCCTCGATGTGCCGTGTGTACCCCATTCCCTGTATAAGTATAATTATTTGTTTATGCCTGTAATTGTTTATCAGTAACTTCTCATCAGACTGTGTTGTTATTCTGTTTTAATCAAATCTTGGTTTTCTTACACCAAACCACTTGTCTACTCGATTTTCTGCATTGCCGCCTGCACCCAAGTCCAGTGTCTAGAACCCAGGGGTGTGGGAGCGATTCGAACCGCTCGCAGGCAGTCAGGGGCATAACTGACTGGGCGCATGCGCCACACCCTACAGAAAATGGCGACCACAGCAGGACACCGGCAGCAGGGTTGCGATACAGTAGACAATGGTTTGGATGAGCAAACCATGATGGAGGAAAGGATTTCTGATTATGTGTTTAGCAAGGTGAATATCACAAAGAAGTGGATCACCACTCTGTTAAGGGTTGGGTGTCTGGTAGATGCAGCAGCTAAGTGGACAGAGGGAAAGGAACACAAGAAGTCCTTAGAGAAGGCAGTCTGGCTGATGTGTTTCAAAGCTTTTGGACAGGCTCGTTGCAGCACAGGCAGCCGAGTTAAAGGAGTCAGCCCTGGAGATCCAGGATAAGGCTCTAGCAGGGAAGAAGTTGTTGGTAGCATTGCAGGCCCTGAATTAGGAGAGAGTGTATTTAATGGGAGGACACAAGGCCCAGTTGGAATACCTACAGTGCCAAGCCACCGAAGACAAGGGAAATGAGTTCAGGTTGCGGGAAAAGAACACCTGCTTGACAAGGCAAGTTAGGGAACAGGAGGAGAAAGTACAGGAAGGAAAGGCAGCTTACAAGCTAGTGAGCGAACGGGGGTTTGAGGAGGCAGACCACAGCCCCTGCAAAGAGCGGATAGAAAATCTGAGCCTGGCCATCAGGAAGGTAAAAGGCATGGTGTGCCTCATAAGCCCAAAGGCAGGTCAGGCGGATTTTATAGGGAACGAGGGGAGGACAGTTCCAACGTCACCGGTAGTGCCCAGGGGCGACCCGGTTGAGGCCAGAGAGGTCGGAGCCAGGACCAATGTGCCCAGCACGGCATCGGAGGTTCGGCCCACCCGTCAATGGTGACGATGAGGGACCCCTCCAAAACCAGTTCGTATTACCCTATAGCACCCAACAGCTTAGGGCTATGGTGAACCATATCCCAAAGCTCTCCGAAAAGGGAGACCCCTCGATCCACTTCAGGGACAGAGCAGGCAGCCAGCGTCAACGACTGCGATGGCGCTGAGCAGGCCAAGATGCTGCTATTCTCCCTGGAGAGTAGTCTCCTCCAATCCCTCTCTGATGAGTGTAAGAGGGGGCAGAGCGGGTACGAGGAGCTTAGAGATGCGGTCCTGAGGCCATGGGGACGAATGAGGGAAGTCCTTTCTCCCGTGTGGAGAGGACAGTCCAGCTCGCAGGGGAAACCCTGCAGGCTTTCGCGGACCGGTTATGGCCGGTGTACCGGAAGGCCTGCCCGGGGACGCCGAACCAGGTGTTCCTGAACGGGGATCCCCTGGCCCATTGGCTCTGTTGCCTGGTGGCAAACAGCTTGCCACAGGTCTGGGCCAAGGCGGAAGTCTGGTTCGACCCTAGGAATCCCCAGACCACCGAACTTACGGTGATCACAGTTGACTCTAGCCTATAAAAACGGTAGGGGAACTGATGCACACCCACCTAAGGGAAAGGTGCATGAGGTAAAACCTGGACCGGGTAGGAAAGAGTGGCATCAGGAAGGGAATAACCCCCCCAACACAAAGACAAATTGTTACGGGTGCGGGAAGGATGGTCACTGGCAGAAGGAGTGCAAGAACCCTTGGAAGGATAACAAGGGAAAGAATTCCACAGCCCCAGCCCAAAAGGCGGAGGCAGGAATCCCTCCCGCAGCAGTCGAGTCACTTTTGGACACCATGAGGTCCTTATTGGCTGGCCAGGGGAGAGTAGCAGCCGCTACCGGTGCTCTGACCCCATCAGCCCCATCCAACCCACAGCCCTGACTAGAGCCAGCGCAGCCTGTTTACCTGTGTTCTCTCCAGCACGATGAATGGAAAAGACCCCTCTTGGAGATGGAGGTAGAAAAGGTGACGGGGACCTATCTGTTGGACACGGGGGCATCATGCACCGTGGTCTACTCAGCTAACCCCACCACCTCGCCTCTATCTAACGGGGTCCCATACAGTCTGTCGGGGTTCACAGGCAAAGAACAGGCTGGCTCGTTTTCCATCCCACTCGCCATTTGTTTAGGACCGCTCCGCTCCAAGTGGACCGGTGTCCTGATGAAATGGGAAGTGGAGGGTGGAAGAGGGGTCCTGGGAGTCAACTTTATTGTAGGCCACGGGATCCTAGTAGATTTGAGAAATCATTGCCTATGGGGGGCAGGTAAAGGAAAGAACGGTGAGGTAGTAGTGATCCCAGGAAAGGAAGGGAAGGGGACCCTGTGCACCATGAAGCCCAAAGAGGGTTATAACCTCGAGCTATGGTCAGTAACACCCCACAGGAGTTCCAGGCATTTGTGCAGGCCCACCTGGCCACATTTGCCACACACAAACACGACTGCGGGAGGGTCAACGGGTTTGAGGTCAGCGTAGATGGGGACCCCATGGCCCGTCCACAGAAACAGTATAACTTCCCCAGGGAAGCAGAGCCAGACATGGAAGCAGCCATGTCCTCGTTAGTACAGCAGGGAGTTCCGAGACCGATAGCTACCCACGTGAATTCTCCATTGTGGCCGGTTAGAAAGCCGGACAATTCCTGGAGGGCCATGGTGGACTATCGGGTGCTCAATAGTAACATCCCAGCCTGTGCACCCACGGCAGCAGCAGTATTCCAGCATCCGTGACCACTTTCACAGTGCTGGATATTTCCAACGGGTTTTGGTCCAGCCCTTTAAGGAGGGAGGATCAGTACAAGTTTGCCTTTACGTTTAAAGGGCAACAGTACACATGGACCTGCTTGCCTCAGGGCTTCCACAACAGCCCCAGCATTTTCCATCAGTGCATGGCAAACAGTTTAAAGGAGTTCAGCCAGCCCAGACAGTTGGTACAAAATGTGGATGACCTTCTCTTCACCGACTCGAGAGAGGAGCATGGCCCACTATTGGCCGAACTGCTGGAGCTGCTTGGGCAGAAGGGTTTCAAGGTAAACCCCAAGAAAGCGCAGATCGGCCAGCAGGAGGTGAAATTCCTAGGCCTGACCTTGCGTGCTGGAGAAAGGGCCATAGATAAGGCTAGGAGAGAAGCGGTACAAGAGTTACCGGTCCCCAACACAGTGACGGGTGTGAGGTCGTTTCTAGGGCTAACTGGATACTGCAGGGACTTTATTGAGGACTATGCAGCCACAGCGGCCCCTCTGCTCAGACTCCTACACAAGGGAGTGGAGTGGCTTTGGGATGAGGGTTGCTAGGCAGCATTCGTCAGGCTCAAAAAGGACTTGCAGACCGCACCAGCTCTAGGGGCCATAGGTGGGGGGGAAAGAGTTTTTCTTGGAGGTAGCAGCCAGTGGGGATAGCCTGAGTGCTGTGCTGCTCCAAGAGTGGCACGGCCAGTGGTCTACTCCTCCAGGATACTCACAGATGTGGAGAGGAGCTACTCCAACTGAGCAGCACCTCTTGGCCACACATTGGGCTGTGAAATGATCGTTGATCTTCACAGGCACCTCTCCCATCACCCTCCTCACCCATCACACACCCACCCAGATGCTTCTGGACGGGAGGATCAAGGATGGAACAGTGAGCATTGCCCGCTGGACCTTGCTCCTCTCAGATGGACCTTAAGGTGAAGGGTCTCTGAGCCAAAGCTCACAGCCAACCTGGTATATCCTGGAACAGCCCACCGGTGTTCCGTAAAAGGGGTTTGGGAAGTGAACATAGGTTTACGGGCCGGGATACATCCCACGGGCCGCGAGATCTATGTAGACGGTTCCAGCACAGTATCTGCTGGCGAGTGTCTCACTGGGTGTGGAGTTTATGACCCAGCGGCAAACATTGCCCTGGCAATTAAGCTCCCCAGCCCCATGAGCGCCCAGCAGGCTGAACTGTCCGCGGTAGTGTACATCGTTACACACCCCGAAATCTTCCCCACCCCCTACACGATTTGCTCGGACAGCATGTTCACGTGCAATTCGTGTACGGAGTACCTGGCCATCTGGTCCCGCTGCAGATACACCTCCGCCGACGGGAGACCCCTCACAGTAAAACCCCTGCTGGAAAAGATCCTGGCCGCAGTTGGGGAGGAAGGGGAAGTTTTCATCCACAAGGTGAAGGCCCATTCCTCCACAGAACCCCGCGGCCAGGGCAACCAGCAGGCTGACTTGCTCGCCAAGGAGGGTGCCCGCACAGGCACTTTCTGGGACCCATTTGGGTCCAGATCCATGGCGGCGGTCAGAGGTAGGGACGGGACCCAAGGGAGTGCAGGGGTAGCGTTAGCTCCGGACCTTAAGACAGTCCAAGCCCAAGACCCCGTCCTCAGTGCAGTGACTGAGGGAAAGTGGGTAGAAGGTACGTACGGCACAGCGACCCTCTCCGTGAAAGAGGGCATGCTGTTCCGGGGGGGGGGGGGGGGGGTGGTGGGCGGGGGTGGAACAGTGGGTTGTGCCGCAGCAACACCCGAGGGAATTCCTTCAACTGGCCCATGAGGGTCCAGGAGCAGGACACCCCGGGCCTGAGACCACCTGGCAGCGGGTGGAACAGGCGGGATGGTGGCCGGGACTCAGGGAAGATGTCCGCAAGTTGTCTTGTGTGCGCTGCTAACAACCCTGACCCCCACAAAAGGAAGGTACCCATGGGACACGTCAGGAGGGTAGAGGGACCATGGCAGTTGATACAAGTCGACTACATCGGGCCCCTGCCCACCGCCCAGGGAGGCTATAAGTACTGCCTAGTCCTGGTGGACGTGTTCACCAAATGGGTAGAGGCCTTCCCCTGTAGAACAGGCACAGCGCTGGGTACTGCCAGGATCCTGGTCCGGGAAGTGTTCTCGTGGTGGGGACTACCACAGTATGTGGAGTCCGAACAAGGGAGTCATTTCACCGGACAGGTGATGCAGAATACCCTTATGCTGCTAGGCATCGAGGGGAAATGGCACATAGCCCACAACCCGCAGTCATCGGGGATTGTGGAGAGAATGTATAGGACCCTAAAAGAAAGGTTGAGGAAGGAAACGGTGGACTCGCCCCGTAAATGGGCTGAGGTCCTACCGTTGGTTCAAAAGGGGATCCGGGCCAGCCAGTCTAAAAGCACGGGGTACTCCCTGCATGAGCTGATGACTGGCAGGGTTATGCAGACCCCCACCCATGTACTAGCCCCAGTGCTCACGGTCCCTCTGACATTTGGTTAACCAGTTGAAGATGGTCATGATTACGGCATCCGAGATCCCCTGGCATGCTCTCCTCCTTCCAAATAAGAGAAAATAGTTAATGTGTTCATGCCAATAGTGCTTCTCCGCCATGTTTTAGAGCCTCGGCAGGGATTCCAGCTGCCCGAGGCCTTGTTGTTCTCCAGTTGTCGGATGGCCTTATCAACCTCATGCCGGGCTGTGGTTGTGCTGAGGTGGTGGCGGGTAGCATGCTACGGGATGGAGTTGAGGACACTCACGTCAAAGACAGTGTCTCGGTTAAGGAGATCTTCGAAGTGCTCCTTCCAGCGGGCACGGACTACCTCTCTGTCCTTGATGAGCACCTCTCCGTTCTTGGCCCACAGTTGGGTAGGACCTTGGGTGCTTGGGCCGCAGATGGTCTTGACTGCGCTATAGAATCCACGCATGTCGTGGTTGTCGGCTAGCTGCTGGATCTCCTGTGCGTTCTCCACCCACCATCTGTTCTTTTTTTTGACTTACCATCTGTTCTTTAGATCACGAGATTTTTGTTGGCCCTCGGCCTTCAGGCATCTATAGAGCTGCTTTCTTGGTCTCGAGTTCTGTTGCTGTTTCCAGATCAGGAATGCCTTGCGCTTGACAACCCCAACAGCGACAGACCGGAACGCCGTACTACTATCGTTGCCCAGGAGCTCAGATGTTTTGACGGACATCGCCGCCCTAAGCGAGACCCGGCGGGCAGGGGAAGGCCAGCTCAAGGAGCAAGCTGGTGGTTACACCTTCTGGAAAGGCAAACCTGAAGAAGAACGTCTCCATGGAGTAGGCTTCACCATAAAAAATGAGCTAGTTGAACGTCTGAGACTCCCCTTGTGGAATAAACAAATTCCTCATGACTCTACGGCTCAACCTAGCCCGGAACCAGTGCGCTACGGTCATCAGTGCGTACACCCCAACACTGAAGGCCACAGACGAGACCAAAGAAGAATTCTGCTTCAGCCTCGAACAATCCCTGTCCCGAGTCCCAACGGGCAACAAGCTGATCCTCGGTGACTTCAACGCCAGAGTTGGAAAGGACATAGACCTTTGGGGAGGTTTGATCGGCAGAGCGGGTAGGGAAAGCCAAATGGTACCCTCCTCCTGACAAATGCTTAGAACACGGCTTTGTCATAACCAACACCTTGTTCCATCAGAGAGACAAGTACAAGGCTTCATGGCAACATCCTTGCTCCAAGCACTGACATCTGCTGGACTACATCATCACCCGAGCGAGGGACTGCAAGGACGTCCGCATCATCCATGACAGGAGCTGATGACTGCTGGACAGACCCCCGCCTAATCTGCTCTGTCATCTCCATCACGTAGCCCCAAAACAACGGCAGCAACAGAAGCAATGCTGCATGAAAATCAACGCTGGAGCACTCAAAGACCCTGCTAAGAAAGCCCCATTCAGCCTGCGCCTCTCAACCAACCTGACGACTCCCAGTGATTCAGAGACACAGTGCCCACAGCGCCTGGTCTGCACTCCAGGCCTCCATAATCGGCACCTGTGAAGAGACGCTCAGTCACTCGACCAGGAAACACCAAGACTGGTTTATCAAGAACGACCAGGAGATCCAGGAACTAATAAGCCGCAAGTGCAAGGCATTCCACCATTCAGCAAGATAAATGGCTGTTCTTCTACTTCAACTCCACCTTCCCGCACTATCCCCATATCCCTTAATTCCCAAAAATGTATCGACCTTTGTCTTGTTAATATGCAGCTACAGCAAGCAATTAGGAAAGAAAATGGTATGTTGGCCTTTATTACAAGAGGATTTGAGTATAAAAGTAAAGATGTCTTACTGCAATTATATAGGGCCCTGGTGAGACCACACCTGGAGTATTGTGTACAGTTTTGGTCTCCTTACCCAAGGAAGGATACACTTGCCACAGAGGGAGTGCAACGAAGGTTCACCAACTGGTTCCTGGGATAGAGAGATTGTCCTATGAGGAGAGATTGAGTAGACTAGGCCTATATTCTCAAGTTTAGAAGAATGAGAGGTGATCTGATTGAAACATACAAAATTCTTACAGGGCTTGACAGGGTAGACACAGGGAGGATGTTTCCCCTTGCTGGGATGTCTAGAACGAGAGGTCACAGTCTCAGAATAAGGGGTCGGCCATTTACAACTGAGATAAGGAGAAATTTCTTCACTCAGAGGGTGGTGAATCTTTGTAATTCTCTACCCCAGAGGGCTGTGGAGGCTCAGTCGTTGAGTATATTCAAGACAGATCGATAGATTTTTGACTATTAAGGGAATCAAGAGAGATGGGGATAGTGCAGGAAAGTGGAGATGAGGTAGAAGATCAGCCATGATCTTATTGAATGGCGGAGCAGGCTCGAGGGGCCAAATGGCCTACTCCTGTTTCTTATGTTCTTAAATGCTTTTGTAAATTTTGTACGGGAGTGCAGATGAACTTTTTGAACAATGGTAAAAATTTCCTTTGCAGCTTTCAAATTATTTTTGTAAGGCATATACAAAACAAATTTGCAAAGTTTCAGAATTGTTCTCTACACTGAGTGCAGAGAAAAACACTCCTCATTAGGCTAGAGAAATTACATTTTACTCAATGCTATGTTCAGAAGAATGAGAGGCGATCTTATTGAAACATATAAGATTGTGAAGGGGTTGGATCGGGTGGATGCAGGGAAGATGTTCCCGATGATGGGTGAAACTAGAACTAGGGGGCATAGCCTTAGAATAAGGGGCTGCTCTTTCAAAACTGAGATGAGGAGGAACTACTTCACTCAGAGGGTGGTAGGTCCATGGAATATGCTGCCCCAAAAAACTGTAGAAGCTACATCATTACATAAATTTAAAACAGAAATAGACAGTTTCCTAGAAGTAAAGGGAATTAAGGGTTACAGGGAGCGGGCAGGAATTTGGACATGAGTCTAGGTTCGGATCAGTCATGGCCCTGTGGTTAGCGGAGCGGGCCCAGGGGCCGTGTAGCCTGATCCTGCTCGTATTTCGTGTGTCTAATTCTGTTAGATGCAGGAGATGGTTCTGTGATAGTGGATTGGCAGTTAGGATCAGATCAGCCATGATCTTATTGAATGGCGGAGCAGGCTCGAGGGGCCGATTGGCCTACTCCTGCTCCTATTTCTTATGTTACCTGATTCGGTTTGTGCTGGGATATATTAATTGAAGCTCATGGTGTGATCGATAGATTTTTGGATGTTAAGGGAATCAAGGGATAAGGGGATAGTTCAGGAAAGTGGAGATGAGGTAGAAGATCAGCCATGATCTTATTGAATGGCGGAGCAGGCTCAAGGGGCCAAATGGCCTGCTCCTGCTCCTATTTCTTATGTTCTTGTGTTCAAATGGTTCAGTATCGTTTTTAAAAGTCATTTTCAATCAGATTACTCACTGGTGGTGGACTAGACACGGATTAGAAATGCTTATCTTTTCTGAAACCCAGTTTCCACTGTATTAATCAAATTACTACTCTTAAATACATCAAGCAATATTTTTTAAATGACTTTTTTTTAAATTACATTTTGAAATGCCCGATTATGCTGGTTCATGGCAGACTTTGGGCTGGATTTTCATTCAGGAGTTGGGTAGGAGGCGGGACTACAACTTTTGGGGTTGTAGTCCCGCCTCCATCGAGATGTGGCCAATCCACGCGATTTTAACTTGATTGACCTTGTTGAACCTGCCCAGCGGGCTCAGCAGGCCAATTAAGGGCCACCCGGCAACAGGTGATGTCACAGACTGAAATTTCATCTGTCAAGAGGTTTTGACAGATGAAATATCTGCGTTTCACAGCTGTTTGAAGCTGTCAAACACTGACAGTCTGACTTCTAACCTGAGTCCTTCTCCACAGACTCAGTTAGAAATCTCTCCTGCACAGAAAGCTGAAGGCCATCACTTGACAGTTCGCAGCCGTTCTGCTTTCTGTGCCGGTGAGATGAGGGACTCCCGAAACCTAGAGGAAGGAAGGCTGAAAAGGTAAGAAAAGGTCATTTAAACTTCTTTAATCACTTTAGATACACCAAACACACTTACCTTTGCAGTCATGCACACATCTCTTATGTTCATTAATAAATAGACATTCTTATTATGAACACAGCTAGCTTTTGCTAGACACTTATTGAGCACATGTGCACAATGTACAGTATCTGTAGAGGCTTCCATCTTGACTGCTGCCTTGTGGGTAGCCTAGTGCCTCATGGGTAATGTAGTCTTAATATATACAGCTGGGTAGTGTAGTCTTATATACAGCTCTACACAGCTCTACGGTGCCACCTAGTGTCCACTATAGAATGACATGTTATTGATCGTTACAACATCACTCACCTGAACACTGACACCTTGACCCCTCCCAAGTCCTTCAACCCGACGGCCCGCCTTGCAAACTTGCCGTGGTTTGGAGCCGTCGGGAATCCCACACTTCAGCATTAAAAATAGGGATTAGGCTAAAAACGGCCTGTTAACAGGCAGTTAATTGGCACTAATCCCCTTCCCTCCTTGGGTAGGCGGGTCCCAGTGCGGGGCAGGTACCCGCCTCCTTTGAAACTGGCATGGAGGCAGGTTGGGGTCAGGACCTCTGATTTCAGGATTTTAACCACCCACACGCCTCCAATCCCGACTCCACGGCCCAATGAAAATCCTGCCCTTTGTGTTCGACGATATGCAAATGAGTTTGCGCAGAAACCCGAGAATGTTTTTTTCAAAAAGGACACAATTTTGGCCCAGATCGCCGATTGAGCCCAAAGCAGAAATTCTACCCCAATGTGATTACTTCTATCAGGATATAGAGGAGAAGGCCGGGAGAACTGACCCTAGCACCTCAATCAGGTTGGTACACACAACAGAGAACCCACCTGAATGTGAATACAGCAAGGGTGTGATGACCTGTAACAGAGAGAACGGCTCCTACTACTGTTGGAGCAACATGACCTTCCTTCCTATTCTTTTCAGGCTCAGGCCCCAAAATCTGAAAGGTGGGGTTGGGCAGATTACCAGAGGGGGAAGCGGATCGCAAATCAAGGCAGGATCCGGATCTGTCCAGTTTCTGCCCCGTTTAAACTTCAAACCAAAATCTGATTGGGGTGTGTGGGGGGGAAGGGTATGAGTGTTTTCAGCCAAACCCGATGTGTTAGAGGTGGGTGGGCGGTGGGGGGGGGGGGGGGGTTTCTTGGGAAGTTCCCTGGGGAACCTGGTGATTCCACCAGTTACGCCCACTTCAGACCCATTGGAACCCTGGCCAGCTGAGAGCTGGTGTAAGTTCCGCAGTGGGCCTAGTAAAGGCCCCAGGATTGCACTAGAGGGGATCTGTTACATTGCTAAATGTGGCTATTTGCCCACAGGAGCATTAAAAAATTCCTCTACTTCTCTTCAGCCCCTCACAGGGCTTAGTTCTGTCAACAGAGAAAGATGGCGCTGTTCCAAATTTCCAGACTGCTGTTGGCTGGCTGTATCTGATATGCCTATACAGGCATGGATCGGCCACCTTGATTAAGGACTGGGTCTGTATCACTGACCATGGGTGGACAGGAGTTCCTCTCTGCAGGACTTCCACTGTTCTTCTGTAATAATTTCCAGTTTTGGTGAAGTGTCCACATCTGAAACATTAACTTCTCTGTTCTCGTCACCAATGCTACATGGCCTGATGCGTTTCCACCATTTCTATTTGTACTGGTGTTTTTTTCCATGACTCATCTCCCATGGGGAGCTCAGCAACACGAGTCATTCAGTGGTCCACAGATATATGGGCCTGATATTTATGGGAAGGGTATGGGGTAGGCCAAAAATGGCTGAAGAACCTGGTAAGGCCAGGGATGTGGAGGTCCTGTTGAACTTAATGGCAGGGCATCATTAACATTTTTTTAGCTCCTTTTCTCATTCGGCAGCTGGCAAAATGGACAGCCTGACCGGCTAGCGCGAGGGTACTCCAGCTGCAGAAGGCCACAGTCGGAGACATTTGAAAATGGTCTCCGGCAATCGGGAGGTTGGAGAGGTCTGGCAATTGGTAGGGAGGAAAGAGCCCACGATCAGGAGGTCTGGGGGCAGGTTGGCAATCTGGGGGTGGGGAGGAAGCTAGCACTCAGGGCTGGGGGAGGTTGAAGATTTCTTCGAGGGGCCAGGGGAGCACTGCGCTCCTCCTGGCTCACAAGAAGTGCTGAAACAGACACTTACCTTGTGGAGCCGGCAGCTTCCACCTCCCTTTCACTGCCGGGATTCCCAACTCTTGGGATACCCGTGCCACAACAGTCAATTTTAAATTGGGCTCCCAATTCCACTGTGGGAGCCCGAATTTTTTAAATTTTAATTACGTGTCCAGTAAAAAAAGTGGGTGGGCGTGTGTGTTGGGTGTTGAAGTCACGTTCCCCATATTTAACTGTCCCTCTGTCATGGGGGGGGGGGGGTAATTGAGGCCATGGTGAACTACATTGTTTACCCTCCCTCTGGACAAATGACAACAGCATGGGAGAAGGTCCTTTTTTTTCCCCCCCAATGACAAAATTCCTAAAGTCCAGGGCATCATTGATTGCATCCAGATGTATGTATTCCTGCACACAATCATGTATTCTTGAATTGCAGGGTATACATTGTCTATGGCCACTTGCACAGGATTGTGGAGACCAATGTTCTCTTCCCTGGCAGCAGTTATGATGTCTTTTTTTTAGGGCATTGCCTCCCTTATTTACATAGAATGTACAGTACAGAAACAGGTCTATGCCGGTGTTTATGCTCCACATGAGCCTCCTCCCACCCCTCTTCATCTAACCATATTCTTCTATTCCTTTCTGCCTCATGTGCTTATCTAGCTTCCCCTTAAATGCATTTATACTATTTACCTCAACTACTCCTTGTGGTAGCGAGTTCCACATTCTAACCACTCTCGAGTAAAGAAGTTGTTTATGAATTCGCTTTTGGATCACCCGTCTCCGACCCTGCCCTGCTGCTGAAACCCTCATCCATGCTTTGTTACCTCTAGACTTGACTACTCCAATGCTCTTCCTGACTGGCCTCCCATTTTCCACCCTCCATCAACTTGAGTGTCTGAAGGTCACCCTTTTAGAAATACTTCATCTTCGTTCATTCTTCACTAAACCTGGTGACTGATACAGCAGGATGGGGACATAAATAATACGAAGAGATAGCTGGGTAGAAGTATGTCACACAACCCCTAGCCCGAGTGGTCCTTCTCCACACATCAGTCTAGATTGCAGTGGGTATCAGAGCCAAACCCAATCCTCCCCGCACCAGACATCCATACATTTTCAGCAAGGGTTTTGAAAATAAAAACCAACCACGAAGCTGTTGGATTGTCGTAAAAAATAAATTGCAAAGTGAAACTATAAGGGGCAAAAATTCAGTTGCTTAGGGCGCTAACGGGGGCGCAAAGCAACTAGTGCCCAAGCGCGGCGATGTTTGCGCTGCTCGCAAAATTGACCAGACATTTTGCGGCAGCACTAAACACTACCTCCATGATCTGCGCCCGCAGATCGTGACGTCAGTCGAGCGTGTAGTGCCCCGGATCGAATATGGAGTGGCGTCCCTTGCCTTTCCGCCTGCCGCTAGCAATGGTAGGTAGAGGGGAACGTTTTGCAGTTGGGAAGGGACTCGGGGAGCGCTATTTAAAGGTGGATGTTTCCTGCCTTTTTTTGTCGGCGACATTTTTGTACCACGCTTTCTGAGAGACTTCTGGAGAGATTCAACGCTGTATGCAGGAGTTTTGGGTACTGAGCAGCACTTTGCAGGTTCATTTTGATTTGACCTTCTTCGCATCGATTTAGAAGAGTCTATGGGGGCTGCACTCAGTTCTTTCCCTGGGCCTCTCCATTGTTCTTTCCAGCAGAATTGATATACGGGTCTCAGCAGGCTGAGATTCAAGGCTGCAATGAGCAGGGTGTGGCTGGAGAACAAGATTGACCCTTCCCTTTAAGAACTGGCCGGCGCCAGTGTGTCTGTGTTCCATTGCTAACTAACATCACATGAGCTTCGCCAGCGCTGTGAGGTAGCACCTCGCTCCTCGGCAATAACGTCAAGAGAAATGTGTAGCACCTGATTTAGCGCTCAAATCACCTCCAGGGGCGATAGAGGCCAAGTTTGCAGTCGGAGGCGATAATTAGCGCCAGGTGCTAAATTTCTCCCCCTAAGAGACCAATGCACTCCACTGCGTCCATGGCTCAAGAGACCTTGAGGCAGCCACATGTAACCCCCTCAGGCACAAGTATAATGAGCAGCATGAATCTACAAGAGCCATCATTAAGCATGCCATAGGCATGGTGAAGCAGAGATTGAGATGGCTAGGCAGATTACAGGTCTCTTACAATACAGCATAGTCAAAGTTTCATGCATCACTGAGGTCTGTTGCATGCTGAACAACTTTTCAGTGTTGTTGGAGACACTGTCTTTCAGAAGAGATGTTAAACCAAGACTTTGTGCTTTTTCAGGTGGATGTAAAAAATGCCACTGCACTTTTTCAAAGAGTATGGAATTCTACTAGTGTCCTGACCTCAACCAGCACCACCAAAACATATCAACTAGTCGTTATGTCTCATTTCCTGTTTTTGGGACCTTGCTGTGCACAATTTGGCAGTCATTTTTGCCTACAAAACAGTGATTACACTTCAAAAGTAATTAATTGGCTGTTAATTAAAAGGGAATTAAGGGAGCAGGAGGTAGGCCTTATGGAATAGATAAGCCTGGGAGGGCAGTGGGGATAAACTACAAAATAGAAAGGCGATGCACTCGGTTAATGTTCAGGTGGGATCTGACCACAGGAACTTGATTAGGCATATCAATGTTCATGCTACAGGAAGCACCGTGGTGATTAAAAAAAAAATACACAGCAGTCCACAATGCCCAGATTTTTTGATGGAGAAGAAACAATGGAGGGATTGCTCAGCATCCATAGCCACTGACTCCACTGAGAAACGCCCTAATACGAACATTCAAATTAGGAGCAGGAGTAGGCCACTCGGCCCTTCGAGTCTGCTCCGCCATTGAATAAGATCATGGCTGATCCAATTACTCCACATTCCCGCCTACCCCCGATAACTTTTCACCCCTTGCTTACCAAGAATCTATCTGCCTCTGCCTTAAAAATATTCAAAGACTCTGCTTCCACCGCCCTCTGAGGAAGAGAGTTCCAAAGACTCACGACCCTCTGAAAAATTTCTCATCTGTCTTAAATGGGCGACCCCTTATTTTTAAACAGTGACCCCTAGTTCTAGATTCTCCCACAAGAGGAAACATCCTCTCCACATCCACCCTGTCCAGACCCCTCATGATCTTATGTTTCAATCAAGTTACCTCTTACTCTTTTAATCTCCAGCAGATACAAGCCTAGCCTGTCCAACCTTTCCTCATAAGACAACCCGCCCATTCCAGGTATTAGTCTATTAAACCTTCTCTGAACTGCTTCCAATGCATTTACATCCTTCCTTAAATAAGGAGACCAATACTGTACACAATACTCCAGATGGGGTCTCACCAATGCCCTGTATAACTGAAGCATAACCTCCCTACTGTTGTATTCAATTCCCCTTGTAATAAACGATAACATTCTATTAGCTTTCCTAATTACTTGCTGTACCTGCATTAGTAACCTTTTGCAATTCATGCACTAGGACACCCAGATCCCTCTGCATCTCAGAGCTCGGCAATCTCTCACCATTTAGATAATATGCTTTTTTATTCTTCCTGCCAAAATGGACAACTTCACATTTTCCCACATTATACTCCATTTGCCAGATCTTTGCCCACTCACTTAACCTATCTATATCCCTTTGTAGCCTCATGTCCTTTTCACAATTTACTTTCCTACCTATCTTTGTGCCATCAACACATTTAGCAACCATACCTTCGGTCCCTTCATCCAAGTCATTTATATAAATTGTAAAAAGTTGAGGCCCCAGCACTGATCCCTGCATTTATGCCTACTCTCTATTTCCTGTTAGCTAGCCAATCTTCTATCCATGCCAATATGTTACCCCCTACACCATGAGCTTTTATTTTCCACAATAACCTTTGATGTGGCACCTTACGAAATGCCTTCTGGAAATCTAAGTACAGTACATCCACTGGTTCCCCTTTATCCACAGCACATGTTACTTCCTCAAAGAACTCCAATAAATTGGTTAAACATGATTTCCCTTGCACAAAACCATGTGGACTCTGCCTGATTATTTTAACTTTTCTAAGTGCCCTACTATAACGTCTTTAATAATAGCTTCTAACATCTTCCCTATGACAGATGTTAAGCTAGCTGGCCTGTAGTTTCCTGCTTTCTGTCTCCCTTTTTGAATAAAGGAGTTACATTCGTTATTTTCCAATCTATTGGAACCTTCCCCAAATCTAGGGAATTTTGGAAAATTAAAACCAACGCATCAACTATCTCACTAGCCACTTCTTTTAAGACCCTAGGATGAAGTCCATCAGGACCCGAGGACTTGTCAGCCCGCAGCTCCAACAATTTGCCCAGTACCACTTCCCTGGTGATTATAATTTTCTTGAGTTCCTCCCTCCCTTCCATTTCCTGATTTACAGCTATTTCTGGAATGTTACTTGTATCCTCTATAGTGAAGACCGATGCAACATATCTGTTCAATTCAACTGCCATCTCTATTTTCCATTATTAATTCCGCAGACTCACTTTTTATAGGACCAGCGCTCACTTTGTTAACTCTTTAAAAATATCTATAGAAACTGTTACTATCTGTTTTTATATTTCTAGCTAGCTTTCTCTCGTACTCTAATTTTTCTCTCCTTATTAATCTTTTAGTCATTCTTTTTTTTATATTCTGTCCAATCTTCTGACCTGCCACCCATCTTTGCGCAATTATATGCTTTTTCTTTAAGTTTAATGCTATCTTTAACTTTTTTAGTTAACCACAGATGGTGGGTCCTCCCCTTGGAATTTTTCTTTCCTGTTGGAATGTATATATTCTGTGTATTTTGAAATATCCCCTTAAATGTCTGGCACTGCAACTCTATTGACCTATCCTTTAACCTAATTTGCCAGTTCACTTTAGCTAGCTCTGCTTTCATACCCTCATAATTGCCCTTATTTAAGTTTAAAATACTAGTCTTGGACCCACTCTTCTCTCTCTCAAACTGAATGTTAAATTCAATCATATTATGATCACTGTTACCTAGGGGCACCTTCAATATGAGGTCATTAATTAATCCTAACTCATTGCACAATACCAGGTCTAGTATAGCCTGCTCTCTGGTTGGCTCCAGAACGTGCTGTTGTAAGAAACTATCCCAAAAACATTCCATAAACTCCTCATCTATGCTACCTTTGCCCATCTGCTTTTCCCAGTCTATATGCAGATTAAAATCCCCTATGATTATTGCCGTACCCTTCTGACAAGCTCCCATTATTTCTTCCTTTATACTCTATCCTACCATGTAGTTACTGTTAGGGGGCCTGTACGCCGCTCCCACAAGTGAATTTTTGCTTTTATTATTTCTCATCTCTACCCAAACCACTTCTACATCCTGGTTTCCTGAACTTAGGTCATCCCTCTCTATTGTGCTAACACCATCATTAATTAACAAAGCCACCCCTCCACCTTTTCCCACCTTCCTAAATGTCATGTACCCTTGAATATTCAGGTCCCAATCCATGTCATCCTGCAGCCACGTTTCTGTAATGGCTATCAGATCATATTTATTTATTTCTATTTGCGCTATCAGTTCATCTGGTTTGTTTCGAATGCTACATGCATTGAGATGCAGAGCCTTTAGTTTTGTTCTTTTTGTAACCTCTAGCCTTATCTGTTGATTTACTCTTAGATTTGTACTCTCTATCCCTTCCTGTCATGGTCTGTTTATCATTACCCATATTAATACCTTTCTCTATTGCCTTGTCTCTAATCTTTGAATTACCACATCTTCCCAAATTTGATCCCATGCCCCCAATATTTAGTTGAAAGCCCTCTCTATCGCCCTAGTTATACGACTCGCCAGAACACTGGTCCCAGCATGGTTCAGGTGAAGACCATCCCACTTTCCCCAGTACTGGTGCCAGTGCCCCAGGAATTGAAACCCATTTCTCCCACACCAGCCTTTGAGCCACGCATTCATCTCTCCAATTGTATTTACCCTATGCCAATTTGCTCATGGCTCAGGTAATATGCCCTTGAGGTTCTATTTTTAGTTTAGCCCCTAGCTGCTCATACTCTCTCAGCAGAACCTCTTTCCTAGTTCTACCTATGTCGTTGGTACCTACATGGACCACGACCACTGGCTCCTCTCCCTCCCACTGCAAGTTCCTCTCCAGCCCAGAGCAGATGTCCCAAACCCTGGCACTGGGCAGGCAACATAGCTGTCTGGACTCTCGCTCTTGGCCGCAGAGAACTGTATTTATCCCCCTGACTATGCTGTCCCCAATTACTACTACATTCCTATTAACACCCCCAGCTTGAATGGCTTCCTGTACCTTGGTGCCATGGTCAGTTTGCTCATCCACCCTGCAGCCACTGCTTTCATCCATACAGGCCGCAAGAACCTAAAACCTGTTGGACAATTGCAAAGGCTGAGGCTCCTCCACCTCCTGGGTCCCCATACCTGCCTCACTCAGTCACATCCTCCTGTCCCTGGCCACTGCCCAAATCAGAAGACCTTATCCTAAGGAGTGTGACTGCCTCCTGGAATAAAGTGTCCAGGTAACTTTCCCCCTCCCTGATGCATCACAGTGTCCGCAGCTCGGCCTCCAGTTCATCAACTCTGAGCCGAAGCTGCTCTAGCCACAGACACTTTTCGCAGACATGTTTGTCCTGGATCACACAGGCGTCCAGGAGCTCCCACATACTGCAGTCGCAACACATCACCTGCCCGGCCATCTTTATTGAGTGTTAATTTATTTATTTTTATTAATTAATAATAAACCCTACTATACCTAATAAGATTTATTATTGCTGGTAAACTAGTACTAATGAAACCTTACAATTACTAATACATTTCCTGAACTTTAAAAGATAAGGGAAGTCAGCAAATTACTCACCAACCAATCACTTACCCTTTTCCCTGTGATGTCACCTTTTATTTTTCTTCAAATGCGGTTGGGGGGGTGTCACAGAGCCAAACTTCCGCTCATTCTCTGTCCCCTCTTGTGCATCTTTTTAACTCCTGCTCTCCTGGAAGCTGACAAAGATAGAAAAAGAAAGGAACACCTCACTCAATTCACAGCTTTACACTCTGTTCCGAGCTGCACTCTGTGACAAACTGCACTCTAGCCTCCCTTATTTATACTGCTGAGATTTAAATAAATGAGCTCTCTGGCAGTTACAGAACCAGATTAGCCCAGTTAATTGATTAATTACTCTCACCTGCCCTCCAGCACAGAGCTTGCTTAGCCCTGCCCAAGCCTGGAAGAAACTTGAAACAGTAAATTTAAGTTAAATGCTATTTGCAAGCACACAAGACTAGATTTTATTTAAAAAAAGAGATGAGCCTTTAAGATTCACTCTCAAAACTCACAGCTTTACACCCTGTTCCAAACTGCACTCTATCTTCTCTTATTTATACTGCTGAGATTTAAATAAATGAGCTCTCTGGCCGTTACAGAACCAGATTAGACCAGCTAATTGATTAATTACTCTCACCTGCTCTCCAGCACAGAGCTTGCTTAGCCCTGCCCAAGCTTGAAAGAAACTTAAAACTTGAAACAGTAAATTTAAATTTAAGTTAAATGCTAATTGCAAGCACACAAGACTAGATTTTATAAAAAAAGAGATTAACCTTTAAGATTCACTACCTCATTCACCAAACTCGCAGCTTAATACTCTGTTCCGAGCTGCACTCTGTGACAAACTGCACTCTAGCAGAGGAGTGCGTCAGGCTAGGTATATGAGCATCTGTATGCTGTTCCTTGGCCGCTTCACCAACTGCTGTCCAGCTTTGGCACAATAACAGAGTGTATGCAAAAGAGAGGAGCCCCTTTGCCATCACTTTTCACCCAATGCTTAGTTACGGCTATGCAGGCCGGTCCAAAGGTCCTGGGTGACTGCGTTGACTCAGAGAGCAACCTACCTCAATGCAGCTTGCATCTGTATTTACATTGTAGGTTGAACTTCAGTCGCCAGTAGGATCACCCATTTTGGTGCACCTTCTGCAGCAAGACCTTCAACTCTTGTGCATCAAAGTGAGTGGCCCACATATCTGTACTGTGCCATTGTGAACATTCTTTTCATAGAAAATAGGAGCAGGAGTAGGCCATTCGGCCCTTCAAGCCTGCTCTGCCATTCAATATGATCATGGCTGATCCTCTATCTCAATACCATATTCCCGCTCTCTCCCCATACCCCTTGATGCCTTTTGTGTCTAGAAATCTATCTACTTCTTAAATATATTCAGTGACTTGGCCTCCATAGCCTTCTGTGGTAGAGAATTCCACAGGTTCACCACCCTCTGAGTGAAAAAACTTCTCATCTCAGTCCTAAATATTCTACCCCATATCCTGAGACTGTGACCCCTCGTTCTAGACCCCCCAGTCAGGGAAAACATCCTCCCTGCATCCAGTCTGTCTAGCCCTGTCAGAATTTTATACGTTTCAATGAGATCCCCTCTCCTCATACGACAGTCCTGCCATCCCAGGAATCAGTCTGGTGAACCTTTGCTGCGCTCCCTCTATGGCAAGTATATCCTTTCTTAGTTAAGGAGACCAAAACGGCACACAGTACTCCAGGTATGGTCTTACCAAGGCCCTGTGCAACTGTAGTAAGACATCCTTGCTCCTGTACTCAAATCCTCTTGCAATGAAGGCCAACATACCATTTGCCTTCCTAACTGCTTGCTGCATTTGCATGTTTCCTTTCAGTGACTGGTGTACAAAGACATCCAGGTCCCTTTGTACATCAGCATTTCTCAATCTATCACCATTTAAATAATGCTCTACCTTTTTGTTTTTCCTACCAAAGTGGATAACTTCACATTTATCCACATTATACTGCATCTGCCATGTATTTGCCCACTCACTCAACTTGTCTGAATCACCTTGAAGCCTCTTTGCATCCTCCTCACAATTCACAATCCCACCTAGTTTTGTGTCATCAGCAAATTTGGAAATATTGCATTTGGTTTCCTCATCCAAATCATTGATATATATTGTGAATAGCTGGAGCCCAAGCACTGATCCCTGCAGTACCCCGCTAGTCACCGCCTGCCACCCCAAAAAAGACCCATTTATTCCTACTCTCTTTTTCCTGTCAACCAATTTTCAATCCATGCCAGTATGTTACTTCCAATGCCATGTGCTTTAATTTTGCACACTAACCTCTTATGTGGGACTTTATCAAAGGCCTTCTGAAAATCCAAATACACCACATCCACTGGTTCTCCCTTATCTATTATACCAGTTACATCCTCAAAAAGCTACAGTAGGTTTGTCAAACATGATTCCCCTTTCATGAATCCATGTTGACTTTGTCTAATCCCGTTGATATTTTCTAAGTGTCCTGTTATCACATCCTTTATAATAGACACTAGCGTTTTCCCTACTACTGATGTTAGGCTAACCAGTCTGTAGTTCCTGGTTTTCTCTCCCTCCTTTTTTAAATAGTGGAGTTACATTTGCCACCCTCCAATCTGCTGGAACTGTTCCATAATCTATAGAATTTTGGAAGATGACAACCAATGCATCCAATATTTCCATGGCTACCTCTTTTAGTACTCTGGGATGCAAATTATCAGGCCCTGGGGATTTATCAGTTTGCAGTCCCATTAATTTCTCCAGCACTATTTTTTTACTAATACTAATTTCCTTTAATTCCTCCTTCTCACTATACCTTGGTTCCCTCACATTTCTGGGACGTTATTTGCGTCCTCTTCCGTGAAGACAGAACCAAAGTATTTGTTTAATTGCTTTGCCATTTCCTTGTTCCCGATTATAAATTCTCCCATTTCTGACTGTAAGGGACCTACATTTGTCTTCACTAATCTTTTTCTTTTTACATACTTGTAGAAGCTTTTACAATCTGCTTTTATGTTCCTTGCAAGTTTACTCTCATACTCTATTTTTCCCCTCTTGATCAATCTCTTGGTCCTTTTTTGCTGAACTCTAAACTGCTCCCAATCCTCAGGCTTGCTACTTTTTCTGGCAACTTTATATGACTCCTCTTTGGACCTAATACTATCCTTAATTTATTTTGTTAGCCATGGTTGGGCCGCTTTTCCTTTGTTTCCTTTGTTTAGATTTAGGACCCTAGTTTCGACTTGGACTTCTTCACTTTCCATCTTAATGAAGAATTCTATCATGTTATGGTCACTCTTCCCTAAAAGACCCCCGCACAACAAGATTATTAATTAACCCCTTCTCATTGCACAATACCCAATCTATGATAGCCTGTTCCCGACTTGGCTCCTCAACGTACTGGTCTAAAAAACCATCTCATACACACTCAGGAATTCATCCTCCACAGTATTATTACTAATTTGGTTTGGCCAGTCTATATGTAGATTAAAGTCTCCCATGATTATTGTAGTACCCTTTTTACATGCATCTCTAATTTCCTGTTTGATGCCATCCCCTACATTACCACGACTGTTTGGAGGCCTATAGACAACTCCCACCAATGTTTTCTGCCCGTTGGTGCTTCTTAGCTCCACCCAGACTGATTCTACATCTTGATTTTCTGAGCCAATATCCTTTCTCACTATTGCTCTGATTTCATCTTTTACTAACAATGCCACCCCACCTCCTTTTCCTTTTTGCCTGTCCTTCCTAAATATCGAATATCCTTGGATATTCAGCTCACCACCAGAGCTTCCCCTTTAATGGTGATCTGCAGCTCTTTTAAAGCTTCTGTCTCATTGGATTTTATGTTACCCAGCCAAGTAGGCCAAGCTCTCTGGGCAAGTTTTTCACTTGCCAGTAACATATTCAAATTAGGGGAAGAACTCGTGCCATAAAATTCATTGTGGTCCATCCTCTGAGCTGTGATGCTGATGAGCCAGGTGAGTCATGGGGGAGCACAAGTCCAGTTTTGCTATCGTCACAAAATCAGGGCTCACCTATGAAACTTACTCTTCTCCTGAGCCGAGCACCTCTATTTCATTTGAATAAGCTCGCTAAGCATAGAAAATTTGCCCATTCAGGCCAACGAGTGCAATTGCCTACCAGGCACAGAATTCAATCAGTAGCTTTTAAAGGGCTGTTGCTGATCCATAAAGGGAGACAACATTTGGGTCTGCAAACCAAGGAGTAAGGTAGACAAAAGTTACTTATTTGACAATCATGTCTTGAAAGTCCTGTTGCTGGTGGTGTACCAAAGGGCAGCATTTTTTTCTTTGGGTAGAGATTTGAGTTTTGATGAAAGATTTGAGAACCTTGCACTTTACCAGCTTTGAAAGAAGGTGTCTGAGAAGTGATTGTATATAAGAGAGTAAATACTATGGAAAGGGTAAATTAAGTTATAAGAGTAGAACAGGTTCAAACTAGTAAAAGTAATTCTTTGAACTGATATCAGGAAGTTCTTCATGCAAAAAGTGATCAAAGTGAGTGGACTTCCAGAAAGAGTAGTGGAGGTGAAAACCCGGGATTAATTTAAGAACCAGTTGGATTCTGCAGTGGAGACTTGAGGATCATTTTGGAAGGATGAAATGGGCTGAATGGCTTCCTCATCTGTAGATATTTTATGATCTAGAGAAGTGCCATACACCATCCTACTGCATTTCAAAAATCTAGGCCCTGGAGGTGATCTTGGCACCGAGTGGCTGTTTGGCGTGCTCAAGAACTGCTATCATTTTCTTTACAGTTTCTGCTTACAGGCCTATAGTGTGGGGATCCAGCAGTTGTTTCAGTATGAAGAGCTAGCTATATCCTTTTATCCTGGGAGCTCACTTTATTAGTCATCCTCACTGAAACTACACTTACTAAGCAACTGTAGCAGCACAACATGGGGGTGGAATCAGGATAGTTGTTAGCAAGTCAGTGGCAGCAGTATTGCCATGGTGGTTGGAGGGGTGCAAGAGAGAGATTTGGGAGTTAGAGCATGAAGTTATGAGGAAATTGAGAGAAAATTTCCCTTGGGGATGGGGGTGAGCTATTGGGTTGAAAGGTAAAGATGTGGATAGAGAAAGAGAGGATGAAATGATCAGAGAGGGACTTATCAGGAATTGAGATCTCAGAGGTGGTGAGGCAACGTGTAATATAAGATTGAGGGAGGATAGGAGGTAGAGAAGTCTGAGGAAAGGGAACCAAAGGAGTCAAGGTTGAGGTTGAAATCACTAAGGATGAGGTTTCACTTGGTGCAGTGGCTGAGTAAGGAGAAAAGGAAGGAGATCTCAATAAAGAAATTGATGTGGGTCTTGTCACAAAGGTGTTTTGTCGGGCACTGTTGAATGGGCTACTGCTGGGAAACTCACCAAAGACGTTGGAAAGGAGACAATGAAGGATTAAAAGATTAGAGAGGTTAACTCCCATGAGTGAATTTGGTGGGATGGTCACTGGGAATATGGATGAGACCATTAGAAAAAATGACCTAGGAAAGGTGGTGGTAGTGAGATTGATTTGCTTTATCAAATATTGCTCATAGCAATGGGAGCCACAGTTGCACAATGCAATAGGTCTTAATGGGATCGCTTAAGAAGCCTTGCGCTTTCATTGTAATACGATGGTGTACAGATTCAGTCAGCTGTTTGTCGACTACCTTGTTCACCCTGCCTTGGTCCTGTTGGATGCAGGTCAATTCTTGCCGGGTTTGGTGTGTTTTCTTGTTTGGCAGTGACCTGGTCTTGGCATGGTTAGTCCTTGATTGTGAGTTCATGTAGAAGTTGTGTCTAGCCAGCTTACCAGTGAAGTTCGAGGGTAGGTATTCTGAGGTCAGGATTTGGATGAACTTGGTTGCTGAGGTCAGCACTGGCAGTGGAACCACTTGTTACAGGGAAAAGCTAGTAAGGTGAAGCAGGTGATGATGCAGTACACCCGATGGAATTTCCAGCAGTGTGTACTCTGAGCAGGGTAGCGGTCACAAGGGAAGACTTTGAGGTCAGAGTGGCAGTGGATGAGGAAGAGGGACGAGCAACACAGGGAATGAAGGAGCCAGGCACCATCTTGAACTCATTATAAGGAAGCAGGACATGAAAACAAAGAACACTTGTATAATACAAAAGCAAAATACTGCACATGCTGGAAATCTGAAATAAAAGCAGAAAATGCTGGAAACACTCAGCAGGTCAGGGAGCGTCTGTGGAGAGAGAAACAGAGTTAACGTTTCAGGTTGATGACCCTTCGTCAGAACTGGAAAAAGTTGGACCAGGTGTTTAAGCAAGTGTAGGGGCAGGGAAAGGGGGGGAGGGGAGGAAAGAACAAAAGGGAAGGTCTGTGATAGGATGGAAGGCAGGAGAGATTAAGAGACAAAAGGGATGATGGTGCAAGGCAAAAGGAGATGGTAATGGGACAAGTTAAGAAACAAAAGATGACTTTATCGTGGTTCCAGGAGGGAGGGAAAGGGGTGAGAGCAGAAGTGCGGGAAATAGAATGGACAGGGTTCCCCTTGTCCTCACCTTTCACCCCACCAGCCTCCACATTCACGACCTGAAACGTTAACTCTGTTTCTCTCTCCACAGAAGCTGCCTGACCTGCTGAGTGTTTCCAGCGTTTTCTGTTTTTATTTCACACTTGTATAATCTTTGCCTCAGTATTTTGAAGGCTTGGGTCGTTCTTCAATGAAAACAAAGTAATTTCTGAGTCAATTCTTCAATTAAAACAAGGTCCTGAGAGTGCTGCGTCCCAGATTGTTTTATGTAGAGCAGGAGAAAATCAGGGGACAGTTATTCCAGACTACTTGAGCAGATCTTGATGAATGATTTTAGAATGACATCAGTACATGCCTGGGAGCAGGTCACCTACCTGATCTCTCAGCTGGTGATGGTGCATGATTTGGAAAGACTCAATAAAGGGTAAAGGGCGAGAACCTTCAATGGAACAGAGTTCACTCTCAAAAAGTACATTGTGGGTAATTTTTACTGTGCAATAGTGTAAAATGGGTAATAGCAAATCGGAAGCCCTTTTTTACATCTCTCCTGATTTTTATTTCTATTGAAGTCAGTGAAAATAAAAATCGGGAGAGATGTAAAATGGGCTGCTGATTTGCGATCACCTGTTTCACACTATCGCACAAAGTCAAAATTACCCCTATTGAATTTAAGAGATGTCACATTTCAATGTCTCTATTGCAATTATACAAATTTCTAGTTTTTGTGCTAATCATGTGAGTCTGCCTCCCATACTTAATGGTGGAACTTACAATGTTTGAATTGATGTGGTGAATTCTGTAAATTTGTCAAGCATGCCACAAAACATTTTAAAAATAGATACTATTACAAATTTTGGCTGGAGAGTTGAAGTACTGTGGAAAAAGCAGATTGATAGCTGTGCAAAAAAAGAGATTGTATGGGATCAACGGAAGAGAAACAGACTGGATAGTACACAGGAAATAAGGTAAGAAAGAAATAGAGATGTGGAGAACATGTTACTTTATGGCAGATGATGTTCTAAGACATAAGAGGAAGTTACTAGGAATATCACTGAACAAGGAAAAGAGTTGGCTTCATTCCAGTTGATAGTGAGCTCTGTAATATCCTTGTTATAGCTTTGTAAGAATTCACAATAATTTACAGCTCCGAAGATTAACTTCTTTGATTAAAGAATCCCTGGGTGATACACCTTTAAAAATTTCAGGGATCAAAAATGGCCGTCAGACCGCATGGCCGAAGACAAAGGACTTGGAAAACAGCTTTCTGTGTCTGTGAAGAAAGGTTCAATGGCAGTCAAATCTGTCAATCAAAGGGGAGTTTCCCCCCCGCCCTGCAGCAGGACAATCGATGCCTGTTTACAGAACATTCTACAATGTTGACTCTAAGATCAAGTGCTTGAAAATGCCAGCATGAACAAAGGAACTTTGTTTGCTAAGCACTCAAGACTGTCAATCAATTGCGGTTCCAGATGACCACAGGACAATGCTTTGTTTACAAAGAAATTGAATGCTATTAGCATTTGTTTGTATATCAAGTGGACATATCCAAACTGAGGAGAAACCGTTTAAATGAATGGGAGAACACATTCAAACCCATTACTGGACAATGGGGCAGTTGGATCCCTTTTGTTTTAGCCCAGAAACATCCAGATCTGGGCGGGCCCCAAAAGGGGTATAAAAGATAGCTTCCCAGAAGCATCTCTCTCTGGCCTCGCCTCCGTGTCCCTCTATAGCATGGGAGTCTGCCTGTAGAAGCGAAACACCAGCAGTTTACTATTAAAACACTGGGGTGTTTTTTCACTTTGGGGCAGTGAAGATCTAAGTTCGCAGGACACGGAGCAGGCATTTCCAGTGGTGAGCATATATTTTTCTGGCCTTCCACAAGGCAACCTAGGATAGGTATGGGGTGGGAGTAAAGTGGGAATTTAGTTAGAATTGTGATTTTAGTCGATTTCCTTTGTTGTGTCCATTTCTCCTCCCCTATTTAAGCAAGACAGTGTTGCACTTAGCAGAGAAGTGCGATAGTGAACATTGAATTCGGTATTTAAAACTGTATTAAAAAGGAGTAGCTGTTTTAAAGTACTGTATGTAAAACTGTATTAAAAGGGGTGTTGCATCAAGCTGTAGAGCTGTGGTGAATGCTGTGTAGCTATTTTTTAAAGTCTATATTAAAGTGCTGTATAAACGGATCGATCTGTCTGTCTGTCCTTCTGTCCTCCGGTGTGTGTCTGTCCGGCTATGTGCTCGAAAGTTATAGAGCGTACCTACGCGTGCGTTATGTCGAAAGAAAGCTTACCTTTCCAAAACGGTCGTAAGCGTATTTACGTTTCGGCCGGACAAAAATCGCACCCGCGGTATCCGAAAAACGTTCAAAATTCCGCTCATTAGCATCTCATTATCCGCTCATTAGCGACAGAGTGACCTCGAGGTCGACCAATCGTACGCCGGGTTCCTGGTGCGTGCGGCCAGGCCCTCCTACGGTCGAGTGACGGGACAATTGACCAATCCTACGCTTTGGTGAACTGACGGTCGACCAATCGGTGCGTGTGTGGGCGGGCCTTATCGTTCTGAACCGAGGTGAGTCGCCGCCATCTTGCTTCCATTCTTTTTCCCACTTTCTGCGCCTTTTCAAATATACATTTCCAGCAAAAAAAAAAGTTGCTTTTAAAAGACAAATTGTTTTTAAAAAAAAGTTAATTAATTTGTCAATCTTTTGCCTAACCTCTATAATTTTCCTACCTTTCACCGTTTTTGTAGGCCTCGAAGCCTCGGCCCCTCCTCCGCACCCACGCCCGACCTAGGCACCTCCCGGCCCCAGTCAACAAGCGGCCCCCGATCGCCGCCATCTTTGTGAAGGCTGGAGGGACGGGACTCAGCCGAGCGTTGCTACCCGCCGCCATCTTAGTAAAGGTGGGTGGGGCAGGAGTCCGCGTGCGCGACTTGAGTCCGGCCCGGCCTCACGCGGTAGGTTGCGCGGCGGCGTCTCTCTCTGCTCTTGAAGCCGGCTCGGGCGGGGTCTCTCTGCTCTTGAAGCCGGCTCGGGCGGGGGGCGGGGCTCGGGAGATCGGGCCTCCGGAGATCGGTGGTTGGGGGGGGGGGGGCTAACCTCGGGAGATCGGGGGGGGCGAGCCTCGGGAGATCGGGGGGGGTGGGAGGAGAGCCTCGGGAGATCGGGGGGGGCGAGCCTCGGGAGATCGGTGGGGGGGCGAGCCTCGGGAGATCGGTGGGGGGGGTGAGCCTCGGGAGATCAGGTGGGGCGAGCCTCGGGGGGGGGGGGAGCCTCGGGAGATCGGGGGGGGTGAGCCTCGGGAGATCGGGGGGGGGCGAGCCTCGGGAGATCGGGGGGGGGGAGCCTCGGGGGGGGGGCGAGCCTCGGGAGATCAGGGGGGCGAGCCTCGGGAGATCGGGGGGGGGCAAGCCTCGGGAGATCGGGGGGGGCGAGCCTCGGGAGATCGGGGGGGGGCGAGCCTCGGGAGATCGGGGGGGGTGGGGGGGCGAGCCTCGGGGGGGGGTGGCGAGCCTCGGGAGATCGGGGGGGGCGAGCCTCGGGGGGGGGGCGAGCCTCGGGAGATCGGGGGGCGAGCCTCGGGAGATCGGGGGGAGCGGAGCCTCGGGGGGCGAGCCTCGGGAGATCAGGGGGCGAGCCTCGGGAGATCGGGGGGGGGCGAGCCTCGGGAGATCGGGGGGGGCGAGCCTCGGGAGATCGGGGGGGGGCAAGCCTCGGGAGATTGGGGGGGTGGGGGGCGAGCCTCGGGGGCGGTGGCGAGCCTCCGGGGGGGGCGGGGCTCGGGAGATCGGTGTGGCGGGGCTCGGGAGATCGGGGGGGCGGGGCTTGGGAGATCGGGGGGGCGGGGCTCGGGATATGGGGGGGAGCTTCGGGAGATCGGGGGGGGAGCCTCGGGAGATCGGGGGGGGCGGGGAGCCTCGGGAGATCGGGGGGGGAGCCTCGGGAGATCGGGGTGGCTCGGGTACTCCCCCCCTCCCCTCCCCCCTCCCCTTCCCTCCACTCCCCCCGCTCCCTCTCCCCTCCCCCCGCTCCCTCTCCCCTCCCCTCCCCCCGCCTCCTCTCCTCCCGCTCCCCCCTCCCGCTCCCCCCTCCCCTCCCCCCTCCCCACCCTACCTCCCCCCCGCTCCCCTCCTCCCCACCCTCCCCACTCTTCTTCCCCCCACTCTTTTTCCCCCACTCTTTTCCCCCACTCTTTTCCCCCCACTCTTCTTCCCCCCACTCTTACCCCCAGTCGCTCTCTCTCTTCCCCCAGTCGCTCTCTCTCTTCCCCCCAGTCGCTCTCTCTCTTCCCCCCAGTCGCTCTCTGTCTTCCCCCCAGTCGCTCTCTCTCTTCCCCCCAGTCGCTCTCTCTCTTCCCCCCAGTCGCTCTCTCTCTTCCCCCCAGTCGCTCTCTCTCTCTCTTCCAACAACAACATGCCCTCGAAATAGCCTCGGCACCGCCGGGCGCTCCAGCTAGTCTCTATCTATATATATAAATCGGTCCTTCTGTCTGTCCTTCTGTCCTTCTGTCTGTCTGTCTGCAGGTGTGCGTCTGGGCGGCTATGCGCTCGAAAGTTACAGGGCGTACCTACGCGTGCGTTACGTCGAAAGAAAGCTCACCTTTCCAAAACGGTTTTAAGCGTATTTACGTTTCGGCCAGGCTAAAATCGCGCCCGCGGTATCCGAAAAACCTTAACATTCCGCTCATTAGCATCTCATTATCCGCTCATTAGCGACAGAGTGACCTCGAGCTCGACCAATCGTACGCCGGGTTGCTGGCGTGTGCCGCCGGCCAATCAGTGCGTGTGTGGGCGGGCCTTATCGTTCTGAACCGAGGTGAGTAGCCGCCATCTTGCTTCCATTCTTTTTCCTGCTTTCTGCGTCTTTCTTTTCAAATATACATTTCCAGCAAAAAAAAAGTTGCTTTTAAAACACAAGTTGTTTTTTATAAAAGTTAATTAATTTGTAAATCTTTTGTCTAACCTCTATAATTCTCCTACCTTTCACCGTTTTTCCAGGCCCGGGGCCTAGGCTTCTCCAACTGCCAGCAGTGCAACTCTAGACCCAGGCTCCCGGCCGAGGACAGAGACAAACACTGGCAGAGGGCAGAGAGGGTGTGCAGCCTCAGCTCCATTCCCGGGGTCAGTAGGTGGGGAGGCTTCATAAGCAACTGGGGTAGGTTGCAAGCCCCAAATAATAATCTGAAGATCCTGTGTTTGCAGCTGAGGAAATTCTTCTGCAGACAGCCCCCGGTTAACGGCAGCCATGTTTGTCAAGGAGGGCAAAAAGTTCAGTGCGACGCCATTTTGATTCAGTGTGTAACAGCGTGCATGCGCGGCCATCTTAGTACAGGAACATAGAGTGGGTGGGGCTTCTGTGCTCC
>NC_140989.1:99144201-99166373 GCF_052327205.1 Somniosus microcephalus
AGCAGGAGCTGAGACGGGCTGGGCTGGGCTCGGCCGGGGGGCGGGGCTTGCTGAGCGTCCAGCGTTACCCTGGCAACCAGGCCCGCCCGGACGTCTCGCACAGCCGCAATCGGCGGTCTTCACCTGGCGGCGGGGGCGGGGGGGGCCGCGACCCTCGGGGGGGGGGGGGGGGGGCCGCGACCCTCGGTTGGGGGGGGGGGTGCCGCGCGCGCGCAGCAAGAGCAGCTGAGACGCGGCGTCTCTCTCTCTGGCTTGGTCAGCGTCACGGTTGCCCTGGCAACCGGGGCCCACCGGCCGAGAGACGCCGCGTCTCAGCTCCTGCTGCGCGCGCAATCGGCGGTCTTCACCTCGGGGGGGGGGGGGGGGGTGGGGCCCGCGACCCTCGGGGGAGGGGGGTGCCGCGCGCGCAGCAGGAGCAGCTGAGACGCGGCGTCTCACTGGCTTGGTCAGCGTCACGGTTGCCCTGGCAAACGGGCCTACGGGCCAAGAGAGACGCCGCGTCTCAGCTCCTGCTGCGCGCGCAATCGGCGGTCTTCACCTCGGAGGGGGCCGCGACCCTTGGGGGGGGCGCCCCCCCCGCCCTCCCTTCCCCCCCCCTTTTCCCCCCCTCCCCCCCGCCCTTCCCCCCCTCCCTTCCCCCCGCCCTCCCTTCCCTTCCCCGCCCTCCCCCTCCCTCCCTTCCCCCTCCTCCCTTCCTCCCCCCCCTCCCCGCCCCTCCCTTCCCCTCCCTCCCCCGCCCCTCCCCTCCCCTCCCCCTGCCCTCCCCCCTCCCCTCCCCCGCTTCCCTCCCCCCCTCCCCTCCCTCTCTTCCCCCCAGTCGCGCTCTCTCTTCCCCCCAGTCGCTCTCTCTCTTCCCCCCAGTCGCTCTCTCTCTTCCCCCCAGTCGCTCTCTCTCTTCCCCCCAGTCGCTCTCTCTTCCCCCCACTCGCTCTCTCTCTCTCTTCCAACAACAACATTCCCTCGAAAAAGCCTCGGCACGCCGGGCACTTCAGCTAGTTTGATATATATAAATGACCTGGATTTTGGAATACAGAGTAGAATTTCAAAAAATTACCGATGCCACCAAACTTGGGGTGTGGCAAACAGTGATGATGATACCAATCGACTACAACAGGACCTGGAAAAGCTAACAGAATGGGCAGACAAGTGGCAGATGGAATTTAATACAGAGAAGTGTGAGGTGCATTTTGGTAGAAGGAACAGGGAGAAGCAATATACACTTAATGGCACAGTTTTAAAGAGCGTGTGCAAGGACAGAGGGACTTGGGAGTTAATGTGCATAGGTCCCTGAAGGTGGCAGGACATATTGAGAGAGTGGTTAACAAAGCATATGGGATCTTGGGCTTCATAAACAGAGGTATTGAGTACAAAATTAGAGAAGTTATGCTGAACCTTTATAAAGCGCTGGTTAGGCCACAACTGGAGTATTGCGTCCAGTCTGGTCACCAGACTTAAAGAAGGATGTGAAGGCCCTTGAGAGGGTGCGGAGGAGATTTACCAGAATGGTTCCGGGGATGGCCGATCTTAGGTACAGGGACAGGTTGGGAGAAGCTGGATTTGTTTTCATTAGAGCAAAGGGGGTTGAGGGGTGATTTGATATGGGTATACAAGATTATGACGGGTTTGGATAGGCTAGACGGGGAAAGGCTGTTCCCACTACTTGATGTACAAGGACTAGGGGACACAGATTTAAGGTTTTGGGCAAGAGATACAGGGGAATGTGAGGAAAAACTTTTTTAAGCAGTGAATGGTGAGGACCTGGAACTCGCTGCCAATGAGAGTGGTGGAAGCGGAGACACAGAAATTCGGTATAGCCGCGTTTGGGGCGTTACAGCCGGGCGGGTCGCAAAACTTTGCGCCCGGCGCAACTTAGCGCCACCTTCACCGATATTCAGTTGCATCGCCCCAAGAGGTTGCTGCAGCGCTAAAGCAGGCGATGCACGAGTATCATAAGGCGCTAAGCCGGCGATCCGGGGCACTACCACCGAGGGCGGGCACAGCGCAGGTGCGGCGAGTTATTGATTGAAGGCAGACAGTCAGATGCCGGTCAGCACTTAAAGGGGGAGGGTGGAATTGTTTGGCTACCACGCCCTGCACACTGCAGCCCTGAGGGAAGGCCTGAACCGTGCTAATTCAACTGCTCCACGCCCAGGAAAATGGAGAAGCCAGGGAGAGAGCGCAGCGCTTCGGCAAGGGTGACCTGAGGGTGCTGGTTGGCGCAGTTGAGCGCAGGCGCCATGTTCTGTTCCCTGAAGGTGGCAGGAGGCCGCTGCCCTCCGAATATTGGAAAGCCTGGAGGGAGGTGGCAAGCAGGGTCGCCTCCAATAGCGTGGTTGCCAGGACTCCCCTCCAATGCCGTAAAAAATTCAACGACCTCACTCGGGTTGTCAGGGTGAGTACCCTTTCCAGTATCCTCCTCATCCCTGCATGTTCTCCTCAGTTGATGGCCAAAGGGACATGAAAGCCCTACTGCCCAGCCCTCATCCAGCAGCTATGGGACTGTCATGAAAAGCACTTGCATATTCAGGAGTTAAACACTGTCAGGGCTATTCCACCATGGGAGGCTGTGCAGGCAAGATGAGGGCTTCACACTGTCAGGGCTATTCCACCATGGGAGGCTGTGCAGGCAAGATGAGGGCTTCACACTGTCAAGGCTATTCCACCATGGGAGGCTGTGCAGGCAAGATGAGGGCTTCACACTGTCAGGGCTATTCCACCATGGGAGGCTGTGCAGGCAAGATCAGGGCTTCACACTGTATTTAGAGTCTGTCCTCTCTCGCAGGGAAAGCTGGCGCACAACCAGAGATAGCAGCGCCAGACCGGGGGAGGCCGTCCTGACATTAAGCAGCTCAGCGACCTACAGCTGCGAGTGGAGCAGATCAGGCAGGCCGGCTGATTGGCCCCGTCGTGACTGGAGATGCCGACCCTGTTCTGGGCACCAATGGTAAGGTCCTCACCTTTTTGACCTCTCTCTTTCCACCTGCACCTCACGCCAACATCCTTTGCCACTATCGAACCAATGCAGTGCATAGCAGCACTCATGCCTCCCTCGCCGCCGTCCTGTCCTCATTCTAAAGCAACTCTTGTGCCTCCCTGCTTTCAGATGGTGACTCGCTAGGTGAGGAGGCGGCCCCTCAAGCTGGCACTGTGTCGGACTCAGACCTAGAGGAGGAGGAAGAGGAAGCCGCCCCATCAGGGACACCCTCGGCTGAGGCAGCCCATGGCCATGCTGGGGACACGTCTTCCCCTTCGGAGGAGAGTGATGCTCCGGGGACCAGCGGGCTGCAGCAACGCGGGAGGGGTGGGGAAGCTCGGCGACCTTCTCCCCGGAGGGAGAGTGTGGCCTCCAGTCCTGCTACAGTGAGCGCAGAGGAGGTGCGGCTCCTTGTGAAAATGGGCACCCAGGCTGAGCACAGGCACACTGAACTCATGGCTGCAGTGGCAAGGATGCCGGACTCCATAGAGTCTCTGGCAAGGAGTGTTCAGGAATTCAGGGCAGCACAGGCCAGGAGTCTGTAATAATTCAGTGCAGCACAGGCCAGGAGTCTGCAGGACTTTGCGGCAGTACAGGTGGCCTCCAGCCAAGTGCTCAGTCGTGCCGTGCATTCATTGGCTGGTGTCATCCAGACACAGACCAGGGCCACATGGGCACTAACTGCTGCCACCCTCACTGGCTCGGCCAGGCATCGCCGGGGCACTCGCCGCGCCGCAGCAGCCCAGCAGTCTGTGCTTCCGCAGATTGCTGCGCACGCTGCAGTGCTGGCCTGTGCGAGTGCCAGTGAATCAGCTGACCAGGGAGTGCCTGTGCTCTGTCAGGTTGGCAGCATTCCTGCAGCCAACGCTGTCACTCCTCCACTGCAGCTGCCACCACCCGTAGGTCAGACTGCTGCCGCCCAAGCTGAGTTGGAGCAGTCCGCAGCCGGGCCCTCCAGGCCCAGAGCTGGTCCAGGCCGACCCCCAAAGGCATCTGCTGTCTCACCAACTAACCCTCAGCAGCCTTCCCCCAGCCTTGCTGCAGCCACTGGGGTCCCATTGAGGAGGAGCTGCAGGGCGGGTAGGGGCCATGCCTGGAAGCGAGACGGATCACCCTCGCAGGTGAAAAAGTAGAAGGTCTGGCCAATTTTGTTGTTTTTTATAAACAGGCTGAGACTGTTGTATTTCTTTTTTATAAACAGGCCAAGACTGGCATTTTTGTTTTTTATATGAAGGCCGAGACTGGCGTTTTTGTTTTTTATAATGAAGGCTGAGCCCTGCGGATAGCCAGGTTGTGCAGCATGCAGCACACCACGACAACGAAATGGGAGACTCGCTCAGGCGAGTACTGTAGGGCTCCCCCGGAATGATCCAGACAGCGGAACCGTTGCTTGAGCACGCCGATTGTGTGCTCAATGATGTTCCTGGTTGCTTGATGGCTGTCATTGTATCGCTGTTCTGCAGGGGTGCTGGGCGCACGGAGCGGGGTCATCAGCCAGCTGCACAAAGGATAGCCTTTGTCCCCGAGCAGCCATCCTCGTGGGTGATGCTGGGCCTGGAAAAGGTCTGCCACAGAAGTCTGGCGCAGGATGAAGGCATCGTGGCTGCTGCCTGGAAAGCGGGCATTGACAGCTAGTATGAGCTGCCTGTGGTCACACACCAACTGCACGTTGAGCGAATGGTAGCCCTTCCGGTTGTGGTAATCCTCGGCATTCTCCAGAGGTGCCCACAAAGCCACATGCGTGCAGTCAATGGCGCCCTGCACCATGGGGAAGTCCGCTAATGCTGCAAATCCCATTGCACGCTCTTGCTGCTTGTCGAGGGTCATGGGGAAGGAGATGAACTGACGTCTCCTTCTGAAAAGGGCATTGGTCACCTGGCGGATGCAGCAATGTACCGCGAACTGGGAGATGTTGGAAATGTCCCCAGTAGCGGATTGGAAGGAGCCGGTGGCATAGAAGTTGAGAGCCACCGTCACCTTCACTGCCACCGACAGAGACGTCCTGCTCCTCAGCTGTGGCTGCAGATCTCTCTGAAGCAGGTGGCAGATCTCTGTGACCACCTCCCTTCTGAATTGCAGCCTCTGAACACACTGCTCCTCAGACATGTTCAGATATGAGAACTGCTGGCGGTATACCCTGGGTGGGTAAGGCCTCCTGTGCCGACGCCTGTTGGCCCTTCTCCATCTGGCCATGACTGGCAGTCTCTCACAGCGTCTCTGAGCCCTCTTAATGCAATGCAGTAAGCCAACGTTTGCACCCATTGCAGCCCCCATTAGATGTATCGAATTAATGCTATGGCACTGAAAGTTAATTACAAGTGCAAAGCTCTGGCCTGAAGCCAGAAGTACCTGAGCGAGTGTTGATTCAAACCAGAAAGCTCTCTCCCTTTGTCTCTCTCCAAATATCAGTGTCTCACAAAGAAGGAGTGGAGCAAAATGGCTGACATTTATACTGCAGGAGGAGTCCCCTTTAATTAGCTCCCCCTGCGCCCCGCAGCGACTGGGAACCATTCCCCTTTACCAGTCGCTGGGGGCGCCCGACGTACAATAGGTCGGCGCCACTGAATTTCCGGTTCGGGGCGCACAAAGGGCGTTGCACCATGAAATGACGTCAGGATCTGCGCGCGCAGCTGAGCGCGCGCAAAGGTTTTGTGCCGCCGCTAAATCGTTACTGAATTTCGCGAGAGGCGCAGATCGTGCCGCGCCCGGTCGCTAGCCGCTTAGCGCCCCACTTCTCGCCCTCTTAAGGCGCTAGCGGCTGGCGCAACCAACTGAATTTCTAGGCCTCAATGTTTTCAAGGGGAGACTGGATAGGCACATGAGGGAAAGAAACTTATAGGTCTACGGGGATAGAGCGGGGGAATGGGATTGACTGGATAGCTCTACAGAGATCTGGCATGGACTCGATGAGCCGAATGGCCTCCTTCTGTGCCATTATGACTATGGGGATGATTTTGCCAATGGGGGCACGTTGGAGGCTGGACTGCTGCTTGTCGGGTTTTAGTCCCACCTCCATCGACTTCTGGCCAACCCACGCTAATTTCCCTTGATTGATCTTGTTAAGCCCACCCAGCGGGTTTAGCAGGCCAATCAAGGGGAAGCCGGTTACAGAGAACGTCAGCGTTTGAATTTTCATCTGTCAACATTTTTGACAGCTGAATTGTCATCGTTTGACAGCTCTGTGAAGCCGTCAAACAGTGATATTCTCTGTTGTTTGATGAGTCCTTGTATTCAAGACTGATCAAACCTCTTTTCTGAGCAGAAATCAGATGGATGTTGCATCGGAGAATGCAGCAGCCATCTGTCATCTCTGCCAGTGAGATGTGAGAGTCTCTGCATCCCCAACTGTTGAAGCCTGCTGGAAGAAACAAAGGTAAGTAAACATTTTCTATCACTTTTCACTCACCTCACATACTTACCTCTCCACACTTGCACCTATCAATTACCTCCACAACGCAGTTTTGGAACCCTCTGACACCCGCAGACCCACTGCTCGCCTCGGTGACCCTGGTGGGGTTTTCCGACGTCGGGAAGTCCACGCCTCTGGTGGAAAAATGGGGATAATCCTGTTAACAGGCAGTTAAGTGGCTGTAATCCCCTTCCCGCCTCCAGAAGACGGAACCCGGCACAGGTCAGCTACCCACCTCCTGGGAAGATGGCACGGAAGCGGGTTGGGGGCGGGATGGGTACCTGCCCCAGATCCTGCCATTTCCCCGGCAGTCCCGCCTCCAAACCCGCCTCCCCAAGTCTGGCAAAATCCAACCCTATGACTCCATGGCCGTGATTTTTCCAATCGATGTGGCTTGGGGGTGGGACAGCTGCCTTCCGGGTTTCAGTCCCGCCCCCAATGACATCAGATGCACAGACGTGATTTTGTATCAATTGGCCTTGGTAAGCCCGCCATGCGGGCTTGCCGACAAATTAAGAGGAAGCCGATGTCAGATGACGTCAGTTGATGATGCGCATCTGCCTGTTTTCTTAAAGGGGCCACACACAATTTTCTTTGACAGTTGAGTTTTCAGTGTTTGACAGCATTGAGGTGCTGCAAACACTGACAATCAATGTACAAAGGTGAGCCCTTTGTCCTCCTTTGTTGCATCCTAAACTGCTCCCAATCCTCAGGTTTACTGCTTTTTCTGGCCAATTTATATGTGCTCTCCTTGGATCTTATGCTATCCCTAATTTCCCTTGTTAGCCACGGTTGAGTCACCTTTTTTGTTTTATTTTTATGCCAAACTGGGTTGAACAAATTCTGTAGTTCATCCATGCGGTCTTTGAATGTTTGCCATTGCCTATCCACCGTCAACCCTTTGAGTGACATTCCCCAATCAATCCTACCCAACTCGCACCTCATACCATTGTAGTTTCCTTTATTTATATTCAGGACCCTAGTCTCTGAGTCAACTACTTCACTCTCCATTTTAATGAAGAATTCTATCATATTATGATCGCTCCTCCCCAAGGGGCCTCGTACAACAAGATTGCTAATTAATCCTTTCTCATTACATAATACCCAGTCTAAGATGGACTGATCTCTAGTTGGTTCCTCGACATATTGGTTCAGGAAACCATCCCGTAAACACTCTAGGAATTCCTCCTCCACAGTATTGTTACTAATTTGGTTAGCCCAATCTATATGTAGATTAAAGTCACCCATGATAACTGCTGTGCCCTTATTGCACACTTCTCTAATTTCCCTTTTAATGCCATCCCCAACCTCCGCATTACTGTTTGGTGATCTATATACCACTCCCACTAACATTTTCTGCCCCTTGGTATTTCTCAGTTCTACCCATACAGATACCACAACATCAGAGCTAATAGAACAACAGATAATGCTGGAAAAACTCAGCACGCCAGGCAACATCCGTGGAGAGAAATTAGAGTCGATGTTTCGGGTTGAAACCCTTTTTCAAAACTGGAAAGGAAATGAAATAGATCGATGGCAAGGCTGCGATAGAACAAAAGAAGTAAAGGGACATTAAGAGGTATTCAAAAACAGACGAGATGGTAATAGGACAGTGGAGACAAAAGACGGCTCAGATTAGGTGTGAAGTGTACTAGCAGGATGAGAGACAGCTGCCATGTGGGAGAGAGAAAAAAAAAGGAAAGGGGGTGGGGGGAAGGGAAGACCCAATACAAAGGGGTGGGAAAAAAATGTAAGTAAAAATGTAATAGGGGCCGAGGTTATGATCTGAAATTGTTGAACTCGATATTGAGTCCGGAAGGCTGCAACGTGCCTAATCGGAAGATGAGGTGCTGTTCCTCGAGTTTACGTTGAGCTTCCATGGAACAATGCAAGAGGTCAAGGACGGTGAGGTCCGAGTGGGAACGGAGCGGTGAATTAAAATGACAGGCGACCGGAAGCTCAGGGTCACCCTTACGGACTGAACGGAGGTGTTCTGCAAAGCGGTCACCCAATCTGCATTTAGTCTCCCCAATGTAGAGGAGACCGCAACGTGAGCAGCGAATACAGTATACTAGATTGCAAGAAGTACAAGTAATTCGCTGTTTCACCTGGAAGGGGTGTTTGGGGCCCTGGACAGTGGGAAGGGTGGCGGTATAGGGGCAGGTGTTATATCTCCTGCGCTTGCACAGGAAGCTGCCAGGCGAAGGGGAAGGGCTGTTGGGGGTGATAGAGGAGTGGACCAGGGTGTCTTGGAGGGAGTGGTCCCTACGGAATGCTGAAAGGGGAGGGGAGGATCATCCTCCGTCATTTCCGCTACCTCCAAAGTGATCCCACCACCAAATGCATCTTCCCCTCCCCTCCCCTTTCAGCATTTCTTACCTCTGAAACTCACCAGTGTAACATTGGATCCTTCATACCACTTCTGCAGCTGTCATCAATGCACAAACCTTACAGTAGAATCACAGCATGCCACACTTACCTGGCGTGGTGTCCGGACCTTGGGAAGCCCGCAGTAGACCTGTCAAAATTGCAAAAAGCCTCTTAACTGCCTGTTAACAAGCAGTTAAGTGCCTATAATCCTCTTCCGGCCGCTAGGTGTCGGGTCCATGCACAAATCAGGGACCCAACACCTGGGAAGATTGTTTGGAGGCGGGTTTCCGACCTGCTGTCAAGCTTTGTGATTTTGCCAGATGCTTCACCTCCAAACCCGCCCACTTAATGCTGGCAAAATTCCAGGCTATGACTCAATGGGCCAGATTTTGCCAGCCCTGGCGAGGCAGGTTTGGAGGTGGGACTGCTGGGAAAATGGCAGAATCTGGGGGCGGGTGTCTCCGTGCCATCTTGCCAGGAGGCAGGTAGCCGCCCCGCGCCGGGCCCCATGTCCTTGGCGGTGGGAAGGGATTACAGCCACTTAACTGCCTGTTAACAGGTAGTTAACAGGCAGATAAGAGGATTATCCCCATTTTGACCACACAAGTGCTGGCTTCCCAAAGGTTCCGAAACCCGCCAGGGTCACCGAGGTGAGTAGAGGGTCTGCGGGGTGCACTGTGAAGGTAAGTGATGGATGCAAATGTGGAGAAGTGAGTATCTGAGGTAAGTGGAAAGTGATAGAAAAAGTTTACTTACCTTTGTTTCTTCCTGCAGGCTTCAATCGGTGTGTATGTGGAGAGTCTCGCACCTCCGCGGCAGAGATGACAGATGGCCGTTGCCTTCTCCAATGCAACAACCATCTAATTTCTGCAAAAGAAAGAGGTTTGATGAATTCAAGAACTCATCAAACTATAGAGAATGTCAGTGTTTGACAGCTTCACAGAGCTGTCAAATGATGACCATTCATCTGTCTAAAGATTTTGACAGATGAAACATCATACATTGACGTTCTCTGTAACTGGCTTTCCCTTAATTGGCCTGCTAATATCCACTTGACTTCACATTGGAAAGACAGTACCTCCAACAGTGTAACACTCCCTCAGTACAGCACTGGAGCGACAGCCTAGATTTTGTGCTAATGTTACTGGAGTGGGAACTTGAACCCACAACCTCCTGACTCAGAGACAAGACTGCTACCAACTGAGCTACAGCTAACACAAGCATTGCACCCATTTAATGGCATGATATGGGTGTATGAGGGGCCAATATGGCAGGTAGCGTTCGGCTCTCATTCCGTACTGGAAGAGTGCCGCCCCCATATTAGTAAAAGCTCCTGTAGAGGCATTCAGGGTCTGACCCGACACAGACCTTAGGCCGTTTACATATATAAAACACAGACCTGAGGCCTGTCTGAGGCTCTCTTTACAAACTGTGTTAGTGACGGACCCAGCATTATTTGTGCAAACTGCTGTGGTATTCTCAGGCTTTTCGCAACCAAACCTGGTTCTGTTTTCTTCTGCCAAAACTGCTCACTCTTCCTTAAAGGGACAGCTAGAAGCTGCCTCTTGAAAGGTAAGTTTTAATTTTTTTTGCGTACCTCATTGTGGAGCCGGAAGGCGCAGGATTGCACTCCCAGACTCTGCTCACACCCGATCTTCATTCTTCCCGAGACTGGCGAGCTCCCTCTGGGGCTGCGACTGGTGCCCGCACCTCGCTGGTAATAAACAAATGAGGCGGGTGGACCAATTCCCCATGGTCCTGGCACCGGCCCCGTTAGACACGTGCAGCATGAGCAGCACCAGGATCGTGCACCGATTCAGGCACAATCCAATCCCTAGGCTCATATAAAACTTCCTTTTATAAAAGTGGAAAGTAATTGGTTAAATGAAGTAATGTCATTCTTACCTAAAGATGCAAATTGAGTGTCGAGTCCCAGAGTGACCAGCATGAAGAAAAATAAAATGGACCATAAAGGTGCCCATGGCAACTGTGCAAGAGCCTCTGGGTAGACAGTGAAAGCCAAACCGAAACCTAAACAGTGGATACAATTGAAATGGTGCAATTAATGATGCTGAAAAGAGAAATACTGTAAACTGATGTTATTTATTTTGAACCCATTAATTAATTTAGATTCCAGATTTTTAAAATGTATCACATTTTGCTCAGTACTTGTGTATTCGGTCTGAGATTTTGTGATTTCTTTGAATCAGGGTGAGTGATGTCAGTGTTGGGGAATGGGGCAGTTTCCATTTAAGGCCCCATTTTTTAATCACAGTTACGGCTGTGCTCAACCACACCCTCACCTCCACCTTTGATATCCTAATTCCCATTAAAACCATTACTGTCTCTCACACTGACCATTCCCCCGGTATGGCTATCATCTTCACTCCCTTAAGTCCAAGAGACACAGGCTTATATCTTTGACAATGTAGCAAAAAGTGGAATTTAATTCTCTGAGTCATCACTTAATTACAGTGTTTTTTCTAGGAAGATCAAAGGAAAGAAATAAAAGTGTTCGACTCCCTCACAGGAAGAATAATAAACTGAAAGAGAAAATTTAATAGAGGTAAAGATATTGTCTGAAAATAACAAAACTGTCTAATGCTGCATCTTAAACCTCTCTGTCTCTGAAGCTTAATACACTGTAACGGCTTAATTTTCTTGCATGTTTATTTTGTCTTTTACATTAATTTGCAATCTCAGATTCTCTTTGGGGATTGGGTGGTGCAATGGGATAGACATTGGTCTTACTCCTCGGATCTGACACCAAACCCAGCCCAGACTGATGGGATTAATGTCCCCACTGACTGCTGAATGTAAGGGTCCTACATGGAAAGAGTTTGGGCAGTCTCCATCCTGGTCCTAGTGGGCATTGGCCCACAGCACAAAACTGGCACTGAATGGCCACATCACTCGGGGAAGCCCCAGGGCAGCTGGTATGGGCAATGGGAAAATGTCACACTGGTGCAACCTCTTCTGAGGGTGGGTCTGAGGCACATTGTTGGGGCAGAGTAGTGGGATCTTTACTCTGCAACAACAACTTGTATTATATAGCACCTTTAACGGAGTAAAACGTCTCTCAGTGCTTCACAGGAGCATTATCAAACAAAATGTGATAGCGAGCCACATAAGGAGATATTAGGACAGATAATCAAAAGCTTGGTCAATTATCTAAGTTTTAAAGGAGCATCTTTAAGGAGGAAAGAGAGGTAGAGAGGTGAAGAGTTTTAGGGAGGGAATTCCAGAGCTTAGGGCCTTGGCAGCTGAAGGCAGAGCCGCCAATGGTGCAGTGATTAAAAGCGATTAAAATAGTTCAAGAGAAATGCATTCCAATAAAAGCCAAAAACAAGCAAGCTAATTATGGGGCACCGTGGATGAGTAAAGAACAAATGGGAAAATTGAATCTAAGAAAAAGACGTACAAGAAGTATTTAGATACTAAAGGAGAGGAGGACAAACGGGAATCTGAATAACTGAGGAGGAGAAGTTAAAACACCCATCAGGAAGGCAGAGAACAATTACAAAATCAAAATATCAAGCAATACAAAAAAATAATAAAAATTGCTTTATAGAAACATAAATAACAAAAAGAAAATTAAACTAGGGATAGGGCCACTAATGGATGAGCAAGAAAAACTGACACAGAAATGGCAGAAGTATTGAATAACTACTGTGCCTCGGTTTATATTAAAGAAGATAACAACATAGACACTTCACTAGAGGATGAGATTAAAAAGAATATTAATACAGTTGGATAGAAAGAGAGAAAATAATGGACAAATTAGCAAAACTAAAACAGGATAAAACCCCAAGTCCGGATGTTATACACCCATGCATACTCAAGGAGACTGGGGAGGCGATAGCAGAGGCACTAGTTTATATAGACAAAAGTTCCATAGAGGAGGGCTAGTGCCAGAGGACTGGCAGACAACTAATGTTGTTCCTAGATACACAAAGGGAGATGGAAAAAAACCTGGGAACCACCGACCAGTCAGCTTAACGTCAGTGGTAGGAAAGATACTGGAATCTAGACTAAAAGAAGTGAGAGAAGAGCATCTAGAGACAGAAAATATAATAAAAAAGTCAGCGCAGATTCCGACAGCCTAAGTCATGCTTAACTAACCTTATAGAATTCTTTGAAGAGATAATTTACATTAATGATTTGGACTTTGCAATAAGTAACTCAATATCAAAATTTGTAGATGATACCAAAGTAACACTGAGGAAGATTGCAACACAAGAACACAATAGAAAACTTGCAGACTGGACAGTTAAATGACAAATGAACTTTAACAGATAAATGTGAGGTGATTCTCTTTGGTAGGAAAACAGAAACACACCGACACCTTAGAACACAAGAAACTGAATGGGGTAGAAGAGCAAAGGGATCTCAGGATACAGGTGAACAAATCATTCAAAACATCATCACAGGTCAGCAAAGCAATTAAAAATGATAACAAAGCACTGGGATTTATTTCATGGGGTATAGAATTCAAAAGTAGTGAAGTTATGTTAAAAATGTATAGGACCCTGGTCAGGCCACACTTAGAGCCCTGTGCACAGTTCTGGTCTCCATACTATAAAAAGGACATAGAAACACTGGAGAAAGTGCAAGAAAGATTTACAAGAATGGTGCCAGAACTGAGAGGTTACAGTTTTGGGGAAAGATTGAACAGGTTAGGCTTTTTTCTTTAGAAATGAGAAGACGTAGAGGAGACCTGACAGAGGCTATTAATATTATGAATTGTTGTGTCGGTACCTTTCTACCTAGACACAATTTAGGACTCAGAACTCAGCGATTCAAACATGAAGTGCTTTATTGGAAGGAAAGGAAGTTCTGGCAAGTTCCGAACAAAGAGAGCTAAACTTAACAGAGAACACCCAACCATTTATCTCCTGTGACAGCACCACCACAGGTGGGAGGAGAACACAAAATACATAACATTTCCTCCCCTCTTAAATGGAAGGTCCACATTATTCCTCAACAGGTAAGTTACTTTCAATGCACTCAACGAACCTAGGGTAGAGGTAGACTGCCTCAACCCCTGACTTTACCCTGGGGTTTATTCTGCCCCAGTCTTGTGGGTAAGTCACTAAGCCTACAGATCCAAGCGTCTTGGAGGCCGCCGCTCTCTGACAGGATACCGGCGGTCATCGCTGGCTTCCGCAGCAGTAGGCATTGACACAGGCCTGGATGGAGAAGGTGCCTGTGTCAGTCGAAAGTCAGGAGTTTGCACAGGTGGAACAGTCTCTTTGACTTCCTGTGTTGGAGAAGAGCACTGTGGCAAAGGATGCTGGTTTGCGGTATCTTCCGGAAACAGTTCAGGCCAACCAGCTGTTGGAGCCTCTGTAGCTGTCTCTGCTCCTAGCAACAGTTGATCTGTGTGTCTTCTCCAGACGACGTCCTCAGCAGTCTCAACCGTGTAAGACACAGGGCCCGTCTGCGCGATCACCATAGCAGGAACCCATTTCGGTCCAGTGTTGTAGTTTCAAGCTAGGACGTGCTCTCCCGGATGAAACCGTCTCTCCTTGGCTCTTTTCTCTCTCTTTTCAACTTGGGCTTGTTGTTGACGATGGACAACCTGCTCTGCCCTTGGAGGTTTGAGTAAGTCAAAACTTGTCCGCAACTGCCTCTTCATCATGAGCGAAGCGGGGGAAGTTTTGGTTGTGGCATGCGGCTCGTTCCTGTAGGACAACAGGAAGCTGTTCAAACGTTGGTGGATTGAGCCCTGACCTTGCAATGCCTTCAAGGCGTGCTTCAAAGTTTGCACGAACCTTTCTGCCTGGCCATTAGTAGAGGGATGATAGGGCGCAGACCTGATGTGTTGGACACCATTCACATGCAGGAAGGTTGCAAACTCCTGTGATACAAATTGTGGACCATTGTCACTTACGAGTTGTTCCGGTGAGCCATAACGGCTGAACATCTCACCAAGTTTCTCAATTGTTTTCTCTGCCGTGGTAGACCTCATCACAGCGACCTCCGGCCACTTGCTACGAGCGTCTACAACCACCATAAACATCTTCTCTTCGAAAGGACCGGCGAAGTCCACATGTACTCGCTGCCACACTTCTGCAAGCCAATCCCAGGGGTGTAGGGTTGCCAGCTGTGGAACATTCCGGACCCTTTGACATGGGGAACATGTTTTGGCTTTCTCCTCAATATTCCCATTGAGACCTGGCCACCAGAAATATCTTCTTGCCATTTCCTTCATCCGAACCATCCCACTGTGGCCTGTATGAAGTTGTTGCAGTATAGGTTCCCTCAGAGGTGCCGGAATGATGACATGGCGTCCCCAAAGACAACCTGCCTGGATGGAGAGCTCATTTCTTTTTGAAACGTAAGGTTTCAAACTAGGAGAATCTCCTATCGCTCTCCCTCGAATGACATCATCCATTACCTCAGACAGGACTGGATCGTTGTGGGTGTACCTTCGCACCTGAACTGCAGTGACAGGTGCTCCCTCCACTTGTCTAAAGTAGAAGATGTCTATCTGACGAGGCTCTGGGGGAGTAACAGGCAAGGGTAGCCTCGAGAGACTGCGTTGCCGTGCAAGTCTGATTTGCGATATTTGATGTCGTATGTGTGTCCTGACAACAGTAAAGCCCACCTTTGCATCCTGCTTGCAGCGAGAGACGGAATTCCGGTGTGGGGCCTGAAGATTGAAGTCAATGGACGGTGGTCGGTCAGGAGTGTGAACCTTCTCCCAAACAGGTACTGATGAAATTTTCGAATTCCAAAAACGATTCCCAAGGCCTCGCGCTCAATCTGCGCATAGTTACTCTCAGCCTTGTTCAAGGTGCGTGATGCGAAGGCGATAGGTTTCTCTTCACCCGAAGGCATGATGTGGCATATGACTGCTCCCACACCATATGGTGATGCATCACATGCTAGCTGCACGGGTAGCTTTGGGTCAAAGTGTGTCAGGACCTCCGATTTCAGCAATGCTTTCTTTGCTTGGGCGAAAGCTTCGTTGCACAGTTCAGTCCATTTCCATGTTTTGCCTTGACATAGCAACTGATGTAACGGCTTCAGCAATGTTGCTAAGTCTGGAATAAACTTCCCATAGTAGTTAAGTAGCCCCAGAAATGGCTCACATTCTGGGGTGCTGGGGCCTCCACGATCGCCTTGACCTTTGACGGCGCCTTATACAGGCCAGTAGCGTCAATCACATGCCCCAGGTACTCAACTGAAGACTGAAAGAATTCACATTTGTCTTTACGAACTCTGAGTCCATACTCTTTCAGTCGTTGTAGTGTCACATCCAAGTTCAGAAGATGATCCTCCTCATTTGTCCCAGTGACAAGGATGTCATCCAGGTAGCACTGGACTCCTGGCAGTCCACTCAAAATCTGATCCATTGCCCTTTGGAATAGAGCAGGGGCCGACGTAATTCCAAACGGAAGGCGGCAGTACCTGTATAGCCCCTTGTGTGTCACAATTGTCAGCAGCTCCTTTGATTTGTCATCGACATGCATTTGTAGATAAGCCTGGCATAAGTCTATTTTGCTGAACATTTGCCCTCCGGCCAGGCCCGTAAAAAGATCATCAATGAGGGGAAGAGGGTACTGTTCCGCAGACAGCACCGGGTTAATAGTCACTTTAAAATCCCTGCAGATTCGAAAAGATCCATCCTTTTTCAGGACAGGAACAATGGGTGTGGCCCATTTGCTCACGCTCACAGGCTCCAGGACTCCATTCTCGACTAAGGCCTCCAAGTTAGCCTCAACTTTTGGCCTAATTGCATAGGGTACAGGTCGGGCTTTGTGAAACTTCGGCTTGCTGTCATGTTTAATGTCCAGTCTCACGCTGATCTTCTTCATGCTCCCAAGTTCCCCATTGAAGAGTTCTGCATGTTTGTTTAACGCTGCAGTCAGACCTGACTCCCCTTTTGACATCATGCGGACTGCAGGCCAGTCCAGCGTGATTTTCTCTAGCCACGCATGTCCCAGTAGCGATGGGTAATTTCCCTTTATCACATATAGTGGCAGTTTCGCAGTCTGTCTGTTCAATTTAACTGTCACCTCAATGACGCCTCTCATGGCCACAGGTTCGCCGGTATACGTCTTTAGCACAATGTTTGTTGGCTGAAGGGTAAGATGCTTTAGCATTTTGTTGTAGACAGTGTCTGAAACAAGGGACACAGCCGCGCCTGTGTCCACCTCCATCCGCACTGATTGTCCCTCCACCAGTGTTGACACCCAGTAGCCATTTGAATCACCTGCAACCGTCAGTATGTGCACCTCTTCCTCCTGAGGTGTCGCTCCCCTCTGTTTTGCTTGTTCCATCATACTGCACTGAATGAACACTCTTTTTCCTCTCTTGTCCAAATACAGACATTTTGCTTCCATGCTTCCCAGCTCTGTCTGTTCTTTTTTTACCTCTACAGGCGCGTTCAATGTGACCCTTTTTGCCACAATTTCGGCAGTCCAGCTCCGTACACCAGCAGTCATTAGCGTGATGGCCCGTTTTCCCACAACGGTAACATGTGCCGTTCCGCGCACCTTTAGGCTCAGACGACTCCTTGTGAACTCTCCCTGTTGAACTCAGCTGGTGAGCCTCCTTTTCCGCCATCTCCATGGAGACACTAACTTGAATGGCCTTTTCAAGAGTAAGGTTGTCCTCAGTAAGAAGGCGCTTCTGTGTGGCTGCATTTTGCAGACCACACACGAGTCTGTCTCTAATGGTGTCCTTCAGCACCTCCTTGAACTCGCAGTGTTCTGATAACCTTTTTAAAGCAGCAATAAACATCGTCACTGATTCCCCCTCCTCTTGATTCCGTTTGTGAAATCTAAATCTCTCAGCAATAACCAGAGGTTTTGGTGAAAAATGTGCTCCAAGAATTTCCACTAGTTGCTTATATGTTTTCGTTCCTGGCTTATCTGGCTGCATGAGGCTGCAAAGTAAATTGAATGTCTTCGGCCCGATTACACTCAAAAAGGTAGGCACAACCTTTTCATTTGCCACCGCATTCGCCAATACAAAATAGTCAAAACGTTCCGTATATGCGCTCCATTGCTCCGCATTTTCATCAAAATCACCGATGTTTCCTAATATAGAAGCCATCTCACGTTTCAAATTAAAATTTCTGTTTACTCACTGCACCCTGTAACGTACACAGATTCATCCGCTCCTCGTCGACACTTGTTGTGTCGGTACCTTTCTACCTAGACACAATTTAGGACTCAGAACTCAGAGATTCAAACATGAAGTGTTTTATTGGAAGGAAAGGAAGTTCTGGCAAGTTCCGAACAAAGAGAGCTAAACTTAACAGAGAACACCCAACCATTTATCTCCTGTGACAGCGCCACCACAGGTGGGAGGAGAACACAAAATACATAACATGAATAGGTTGGACCGAGTAGATGTGGAGAGAATCCAAAACTAGGGACCATAAATACAGGATAGTTACTAATAAATCCAATACAGAAATAAAGCTTAATTTCTTTACTCAGAGAGTGGTTAGGATGGGGAACTCGCTACCACAGGAAGTGGTTGAGGCAAATAGCTTAGTTGCTTTCAAAAGGAAACTAGACGAGTACCTGAGAGAAAAGGGAATAGAAGAATATGCTGAAATGTTGAGATGAGGGATATGGAATGGGAGGAGTCTCATGTGGAGTATAAGCACCAGCACAGACTTGTTTAACGTCGGGTTCACGGGCTTCCTGGGATTACTGAAAGTCGCCAGTTAAAGCAGCAGCAGCTGAGGGGCTGAATCAAATTCAAGGAAATACTGCACTGAATACTCGGTACTCACAGCTGCTTTCTTACCTGCTCGTGGGAAAAGGTTTTCCTACTTTTGCTGAGAGGTTACTCTCTACAAATTGAACATCACATCAGGATGTGTGGTGCTATGGCTGCCTTAGATTGGATCTCGAACATGGATCAATATGACCACCACCAGCTCCAGCCCCAGCCTTCTGTTCAGAGACCTGTAGCTGGACAGCAGAGAGGGGAGCAACAGAAAGGGGAGCTCAGAGAGGACAAGGTGAAGAGCTCAGATCCTCCTTGGGTGATTCTGAGTGGGAGGGGGAGGAGGAAGACGAGGAGGAGGAAAGTGATGAGGGAAATCCAGCTCCAGCTGTTCACACTGCTCCCCAGGATGCCAGGGATGCCCTTATTAATACAAGGATCACTTAGGTTGCACTACTGGACCCATGTCACAAACACATGCAACGGCCTCGCTTCCCTGCACCCACCCACCATGCCACTGCAAACAAACAACCAGCCCTTGCACATTCCCTATTGGTCCCCATCAATTCATGTCTTCCCATTCATCACCAAACAAGTTATAAAGTGACATGCCACCCAGCACTGAAGAATGAACAAGACGGGAATGTGGTGCAAAAGAACATTGGGCCGGATTTTCCAATCAGTGGCTCCCTACGGGTGGATGTCTCCGATCATAAAAAATCTACGCACTTACCTGCCGCTTCCGTAGGTCCTGAGACTTGCAATCCTGGGCCTCTGCTCTACGAAATGCACAGAGGCCCAGGTATTCAAGGGGTGCAGGCAGTTCGTAAGCGCCCCTGGGATCACGTGAGCCATGGGAAACCAATCAAAGAAGGGAATCCCCCTTCACACTTTTGACAGTTCTCTACGCATAGAACTGTCAAACGTATGAATGGGGATCACTTAAAAAACTGTTAAACATTAAATGATTTTTTTTAATCACGTATTTAAAATTTGTTAAAATTAAATTAAGTTAAATACTATGAACAATAATTTAATTTTTTGAAAAAAGTAATTTAAGTTTTTTACGGGGCTAAAAATAAACTTCACTTTTTTAAAAGAATTGTTAAATTATAAATGAGTATAAAAAAAAATATTAAATTTTTTTTTTTAACTGTTATGCTGGTAAAAGCAGGCCTTACATAAGAACACTAGCTGGAGTGCCCGGCGGTGCCGAGGCTTTTTCGAGGGCATGTTGTTGTTGGAAGAGAGAGAGAGAGAGCACGACTGGGGGAAGAGAGAGCGCGACTGGGGGGAAGAGAGTGCGCGACTGGGGGGAAGAGAGCGAGCGACTGGGGGGAAGAGAGAAAGCGACTGGGGGGAAGAGAGAGAGCGACGGGGGGAAGAGAGAGAGCGACTGGGGGGAAGAGAGAGAGCGACGGGGGGGGGAAGAGAGAGAGCGACGGGGGGGGGAAGAGAGAGAGCGCGACGGGGGGAAGAGAGAGAGCGCGACGGGGGGAAGAGAGAGAGCGCGACGGGGGGAAGAGAGAGAGCGCGACGGGGGGAAGAGAGAGCGCGCGACGGGGGGAAGAGAGAGAGCGCGACGGGGGGGAAGAGAGAGAGCGCGACGGGGGGAAGAGAGAGAGCGCGACGGGGGAAGAGAGCGCGACGGGGGGGAAGAGAGCGCGATGGGGGAAGAGAGAGAGCGCGACGGGGGGGGAAGAGAGAGCGCGACGGGGGGAAGAGAGAGAGCGCGACGGGGGGAAGAGAGAGAGCGCGACGGGGGGAAGAGAGAGAGCGCGACGGGGGGAAGAGAGAGAGCGCGACGGGGGGAAGAGAGAGAGCGCGACGGGGGGAAGAGAGAGAGCGCGACGGGGGGAAGAGAGAGAGCTCGACGGGGGGAAAGAGAGAGAGCGCCGACGGGGGGAAAGAGAGAGAGCGCGGGGGAAAGAGAGAGAGCGCGCGACGGGGGGGGGAAGAGAGAGAGCGCGGCGCGACGGGGGGGAAGAGAGAGAGCGCGACGGGGGGGGGGGGGGGTGGAAGGTGGCCCGATGGACCCCTGCAAAAGAAGGAAGAAGGTAAGCTCGCCCACCCCTTCACTCTTTCCCTCCCTGTCCCACCCCTTCACTGTTTCCCTCCCTCACCCTCCCTCTCCCTCCCCTGTCTCTCCCTGCTTTACTCTCCCTCCCCCTCTCCCTCCCTCACCCTCTCCCTCCCTCACCCTCTCTCCCTCCCCGTCTCTCCCTGCTTTACTCTCTCTGCCTCCCTCCCTCTCCCTGCCCTCCCCCCTCTCGCTCCCCTCCCCCCACACTCCCTCGCTCCCCTCCCCCCACCCTCCCTCGCTCCCCCACCCTCTCGCTCCCCCCACCCTCTCCCCTCCCCCCACCCTCTCTCCCCTCCCCCCACCCTCCCTCGCTCCACCACCCTCTCGCTCCCCCCACCCTCTCTCCCCTCCCCCCACCCTCCCTCGCTCCCCCACCCTCTCTCCCCTCCCCCCACCCTCTCTCCCCTCCCTCCTCCCCACCCTCTCTCCTCCCCCACCCTCTCTCTCTCTCCTCCCCTCCCCTCTCTCTCCTCCCCCACCCTCTCTCTCCGCCCCACCCTCTCTCCTCCCCCACCCCCTCTCCTCCCCACCCCCTTATCCCCCACCCTCTCTCCTCCCCCACCCTCTCTCTCTCTCCTCCCCCACCCTCTCTCTCTCTCCTCCCCCACCCTCTCTCTCTCCTCCCCCACCCTCCCTCTCTCCCCCCCTCCCCTCCCTCTCTCCTCCCCTCCCCCACCCTCTCTCCTCCCCACCCTCCCTCTCTCTCCTCCCCCACCCTCTCTCTCCTCCCCAACCTCTCTCCTCCCCCACCCCCTCTCTCTCGTCCCCCACCCTCTCTCCTCCCCCACCCTCTCTCTCCTCCCCCACCCTCTCTCTCTTCTCCCCACCCTCTCTCTCTTCTCCCCCACCCGCTCTCTCTCTTCTCCCCCACCCCCTCTCTCTTCTCCGCCACCCTCTCTCTCTCTCTCCCCCGCGATTTCCCGAGGCTCTCCCGCCCCCCCCACCCCCCGCGATTTCCCGAGGCTCTCCCCCCCCGCGATTTCCCGAGGCTCTCCCCCCCCGCGATTTCCCGAGGCTCTCCCCCCCGCGATTTCCCGAGGCTCTCTCCCCCCCCGCCCCACGCGATTTCCCGAGGCTCTCGCCACGCGATTTCCCAAGACTCTCCCCCCGCGATTTCCCGAGGCTCTCTCCCCCCCCCGCCCCCCGCGATTTCCCGAGGCTCTCCCCCCGCGATTTCCCGAGGCTCTCCCCCCCGCGATTTCCCGAGGCTCTCCCCCCGCGATTTCCCGAGGCTCTCGCCACGCGATTTCCCAAGACTCTCCCCCCCGCGATTTCCCGAGGCTCTCTCCCCCCCCCGCCCCCCGCGATTTCCCGAGGCTCTCCCCCCGCGATTTCCCGAGGCGCTCCCCACCCCCCGCGATTTCCCGAGGCTCTCCCCCCCGCGATTTCCGAGGCTCTCTCCCCCCCGCGATTTCCCGAGGCTCTCCCCCCCGCGATTTCCCGAGGCTCTCCCCCCCCCCGCGATTTCCCGAGGCCCTCCCCCCCCGCCGCGATTTCCCGAGGCCCCCCCCCCGCGATTTCCAGAGGCTCTCCCCCCAGCGATTTCCCGAGGCTCTCCCCCCGCCGCGATTTTCCGAGGCTCTCTCCCCCCCGCCCCCCGCGATTTCCCGAGGCTCTCCCCCCCGCGATTTCCCGAGGCCCTC